>NW_026735315.1:0-141000 GCF_949786415.1 Peromyscus eremicus
AACATATAGGAAACACAGTAGAGTAGAAGAGTGCTCTTTTATCAAAAGCAGAGTGTGTTTCTTGGAAGTCGAGCTAGCGTTTGTTTCCCAGTCCTAAATGGAGTTGAATAACATGCAGTTTCTGGTCTTACGAGCAAGAGTTGTTTTCTGGTAAGGAAAGTCACTATTGCACTCCCATTGCCGTACACAGTGCAAATAGCACTGGCGTCTGTTCCCAGCAAGTACAGTGTATCGGACTGAAGAGGAGCTACTGTTCTTGTCAGTTTCCTAAGCAGAGTTGAACTAGATATGGCCGTGTGTAGGAAGCACAGTTCTTTTGTTCTGAGCAAACTCACTGTTCGGACCCCATAGGAAACACAGTAGAGTAGAAGAGTGCTCTTTTCTCAAAAGCAGAGTGTGTTTCTTGTAAGGCGAACTAGCATTTGTTTCCCAGTCCTAAATGGAGTTGAGTCACATGGAGTTTTTGGTCCTACGAGCAAGACTTGTTTTCTGGTAAGACGAGTCACTATTGTGCTCCAATTGCCACATACAGTGCAAATAGCACTCGCGTCTGTTCTCCGCAAGTACAGTGTATTGGACTGAAGAGGATCTACTGTTCTTGTCAGTTTCCTAAGCAGAATTGAACTAGATATGCCCCGTGTGTGTAGGAAGCACAGTTCTTTTGTTCTGAGCAAGCTCACTGTTCGGACCCCATAGGAAGCACAGTAGTGTAGAAGAGTGCTCTTTTCTCAAAAGCAGAGTGCGTTTCATGTAAGGCGAGCTAGCATTTGTTTCCCAGTCATAAATGGAGTTGAATCACATGCAGTTTCTGGTCCTACGATCAAGAGTTGTTTTCTGGTAAGGAAAGTCACTATTGCGCTCCCATTGCCATACACAGTGCAAATAGCCCTCCCGTCTGTTCCCAGCAAGTACAGTGTATTGGACTGAAAAGGAGCTACTGTTCTTGTCAGTTTCCGAAACAGAGTTGTACTAGATATGGCCCGTGTGTGTAGGAAGTACAGTTCTTTTTTTCTGAGCAAGCTCACTGTTCTGGCCCTATAGGAAACAAAGTAGAGTAGAAGAGTGCTTTTTTCTCAAAAGCAGAGTGTCTTTCTTGTAAAGCGAGCTAGAGTTTGTTCCGCAGTCCTAAATGGAGTTGAGTCACATGCAGTTTTTTGTCCTACGAGCAAGAGTTGTTTTCTGGTAAGACAAGTCACAATTGTGCTCCAATTGCCCTACACAGTGCAAAGAGCACTCGCGTCTGTTCCCCGCAAGTACAGTGTATTGGACGGAAGAGGAGCTACTGTTCTTGTCAGTTTCCTAAGGAGAGTTGAACTAGATATGGCCCATGTGTGTAGGAAGCACAGTTCTTTTGTTCTGAGCAAGCTCACTGTTTGGAACCCATAGGAAACAGAGTAGAGTAGAAGAGTGCTCTTTTCTCAAAAGCAGAGTGTGTGTCATGTAAGGCGAGCCAGCTTTTGTTTCCCAGTCCTAAATGGAGTTGAATCACATGCAGTTTCTGGTCTTACGAGCAAGAGTTGTTTTCTGGTAAGGAAAGTCACTATTGCGCTCCCATTGCCATACACAGTGCAAATAGCACTCGCGTCTGTTCCCAGCAAGTACAGTGTATCGGACTGAAGAGGAGCTACTGTTCTTGTCAGTTTCCTAAGCAGAGTTGAACGAGATATGGACCGTGTGTAGGAAGCACATTTCTTTTGTTCTGAGCAAGCTCACTGTTCTGGCCCTATAGGAAAAACAGTAGAGTAGAAGAGTGCTCTTTTCTCTAAAGCAGAGTGTGTTTCTTGCAAGGTGAGCTAGCTTTTGTTTCCCAGTCCTAAATGGAGTTGAATCACATGCAGTTTCTGGTCCTACAAGCAAGAGTTGTTTTCTGGTAAAAAGAGTCACTATTGCACTGCCATTGCCATACACAGGACAAATAGCACTGGCGTCTGTTCCCAGCAAGTACAGTGTATTGAACTGAAGAGGATCTACTGTTCTTGTCAGGTTCCTAAGCAGACTTGAACTAGATATGGCCGTGTGAGTAGGAAACACAGTTTTTTTTTTCTGAGCAAGCTCACTGTTCGGAACATATAGGAAACACAGTAGAGTAGATGAGTGCTCTTTTCTCAAAAGCAAAGTGTGTTTCTTGGAAGTTGAGCTAGCCTTTGTTTCCCAGTCCTAAATGGAGTTGAGTCACATGCAATTTTTTGTCCTACGAGCAAGACTTGTTTTCTGGTAATGAAAGTCACTATTGTGCTCCCATTGCCATACACAGTGCAAATAGCACTCGCGTCTGTTCCCAGCAAGTACAGTGTATCGGACTGAAGAGGAGCTACTGTTCTTGTCAGTTTCCTAAGCAGAGTTGTACTAGATATGGCCCGTGTGTGTAGGAAGTACAGTTCTTTTTTTCTGAGCAAGCTCACTGTTCTGGCCCTATAGGAAACAAAGTAGAGTAGAAGAGTGCTCTTTTCTCAAAAGCAGAGTGTCTTTCTTGTAAAGCGAGCTAGAGTTTGTTCCCCAGTCCTAAATGGAGTTGAGTCATATGCAGTTTTTTGTCCTACGAGCAAGAGTTGTTTTCTGGTAAGACAAGTCACTATTGTGCTCCAATTGCCCTACACAGTGCAAAGAGCACTCGCGTCTGTTCCCCGCAAGTACAGTGTATTGGACGGAAGAGGAGCTACTGTTCTTGCCAGTTTCCTAAGGAGAGTTGAACTAGATATGGCCCGTGTGTGTAGGAAGCACAGTTCTTTTGTTCTGAGCAAGCTCACTGTTTGGAACCCATTGGAAACAGAGTAGAGTAGAAGAGTGCTCTTTTCTCAAAAGCAGAGTGTGTTTCATGTAAGGCGAGCTACCATTTGTTTCCCAGTCCTAAATGGAGTTGAATCACATGCAGTTTCTGGTCTTACGAGCAAGAGTTGTATTCTCGTAAGGAAAGTCACTATTGGGCTCCCATTGCCATACACAGTGCAAATAGCACTCGCGTCTGTTCCCAGCAAGTACATTGTATCGGACTGAAGAGGAGCTACTGTTCTTGTCAGTTTCCTAAGCAGAGTTGAACGAGATATGGCCCGTGTGTAGGAAGCACATTTCTTTTGTTCTGAGCAAGCTCACTGTTCTGGCGCTATAGGAAAACATTAGAGTAGAAGAGTGCTCTTTTCTCTAAAGCAGAGTGTGTTTCTTGCAAGGTGAGCTAGCTTTTGTTTCCCAGTCCTAAATGGAGTTGAATCACATGCAGTTTCTGGTCCTACAAGCAAGAGTTGTTTTCTGGTAAGAAGAGTCACTATTGCGCTGCCATTGCCATACACAGGACAAATAGCCCTCCAGTCTGTTCCCAGCAAGTACAGTGTATTGGACTGAAAAGGAGCTACTGTTCTTGTCAGTTTCCTAAACAGAGTTGTACTAGATATGGCCCGTGTGTGTAGGAAGTACAGTTCTTTTTTTCGAGGAAGCTCACTGTTCTGGCCCTATAGGAAACAAAGTAGAGTAGAAGAGTGCTCTTTTCTCAAAAGCAGAGTGTCTTTCTTGTAAAGCGAGCTAGAGTTTGTTCCGCAGTCCTAAATGGAGTTGAGTCACATGCAGTTTTTTGTCCTACGAGCAAGAGTTGTTTTCTGGTAAGACAAGTCACTATTGTGCTCCAATTGCCCTACACATTGCAAAGAGCACTCGCTTCTGTTCCCTGCAAGTACAGTGTATTGGACGGAAGAGGAGCTACTGTTCTTGTCAGTTTCCTAAGGAGAGTTGAACTAGATATGGCCCGTGTGTGTAGGAAGCACAATTCTTTTGTTCTGAGCAAGCTCACTGTTTGGAACCCATAGGAAACAGAGTAGAGTAGAAGAGTGCTCTTTTCTCAAAAGAAGAGTGTGTTTCATGTAAGGCGAGCTAGCATTTGTTTCCCAGTCCTAAATGGAGTTGAATCACATGCAGTTTCTGGTCTTACGAGCAAGAGTTGTTTTCTGGTAAGGAAAGTCACTATTGGGCTCCAATTGCCATACACAGTGCAAATAGCACTCGCGTCTGTTCCCAGCAAGTACAGTGTATCGGACTGAAGAGGAGCTACTGTTCTTGTCAGTTTCCTAAGCAGAGTTGAACGAGATATGGCCCGTGTGTAGGAAGCACAGTTCTTTTGTTCTGAGCAAGCTCACTGTTCTGGCCCTATAGGAAAAACAGTAGAGTAGAAGAGTGCTCTTTTCTCTAAAGCAGAGTGTGTTTCTTGCAAGGTGAGCTAGCTTTTGTTTCCCAGTCCTAAATGGAGTTGAATCACATGCAGTTTCTGGTCCTACAAGCAAGAGTTGTTTTCTGGTAAGAAGAGTCACTATTGCGCTGCCATTGCCATACACAGGACAAATAGCACTGGCGTCTGTTCCCAGCAATTACAGTGTATTGAACTGAAGAGGATCTACTGTTCTTGTCAGGTTCCTAAGCAGACTTGAACTAGATATGGCCGTGTGAGTAGGAAACACAGTTTTTTTTTTCTGAGCAAGCTCACTGTTCGGAACATATAGGAAACACAGTAGAGTAGATGAGTGCACTTTTCTCAAAAGCAAAGTGTGTTTCTTGGAAGTTGAGCTAGCCTTTGTTTCCCAGTCCTAAATGGAGTTGAGTCACATGCAATTTTTTGTCCTACGAGCAAGGCTTGTTTTCTGGTAAGGAAAGTCACTATTGTGCTCCCATTGCCATACACAGTGCAAATAGCACTCGCGTCTGTTCCCAGCAAGTACAGTGTATCGGACTGAAGAGGAGCTACTGTTCTTGTCCGTTTCCTAAGCAGAGTTGTACTAGATATGGCCCGTGTGTGTAGGAAGCACAGTTCTTTTGTTCTGAGCAAGCTCACTGTTTGGAACCCATAGGAAACAGAGTAGAGTAGAAGAGTGCTCTTTTCTCAAAAGCAGAGTGTGTTTCTTGTAAAGCGAGCTAGAGTTTGTTTCCCAGTCCTAAATGGAGTTGAATCACATGAAGTTTCTGGTCCTAAGAGCAAGAGTTGTTTTCTGTTAAGAAGAGTAACTATTGCGCTGCCTTTGCCATACACAGGACAAATAACACTGGCGTCTGTTCCCAGCAAGTACAGTGTATTGAACTGAAGAGGATCTACTGTACTAGTCAGGTTCCTAAGCAGACTTGAACTAGATATGGCCGTGTGAGTAGGAAGCACAGTTTTTTTGTTCTGAGCAAGCTCACTGTTCTGGCCCTATAGGAAACAAAGTAGAGTAGAAGAGTGCTCTTTTCTCAAAAGCAGAGTGTGTTTCTTGGAAGTCGAGCTAGCGTTTGTTTCCCAGTCCTAAATGGAGTTGAGTCACATGCAGTTTTTTGTCCTACGAGCAAGAGTTGTTTTCTGGTAAGACAAGTCACTATTGTGCTCCAATTGCCATACACAGGACAAACAGCACTGGCGTCTTTTCCCAGGAAGTACAGTGTATTGGATTGATGAGGATCTACTGTTCTTGTCAGGTTCCTAAGCAGACTTGAACTAGATATGGCCGTGTGTGTAGGAAGCACAGTTTTTTTGTTCTGAGCAAGCTCACTGTTCGGAACACATAGGAAACACAGTAGAGTAGAAGAGTGCTCTTTTCTCAAAAGCAGAGTGTCTTTCTTGTAAAGCGAGCTAGAGTTTGTTCCCCAGTCCTAAATGGAGTTGAGTCACATGCAGTTTTTTGTCCTACGAGCAAGAGTTGTTTTCTGGTAAGACAAGTCACTATTGTGCTCCAATTGCCCTACACAGTGCAAAGAGCACTCGCGTCTGTTCCCCGCAAGTACAGTGTATTGGACGGAAGAGGAGCTGCTGTTCTTGTCAGTTTCCTAAGCACAGTTGAACTAGATATGGTCCGTGTGTGTAGGAAGCACAGTTCTTTTGTTCTGAGCAAGCTCACTGTTCGGACCCCATAGGAAACACAGTAGAGTAGAAGAGTGCTCTTTTCTCAAAAGCAGAGTGTATTTCATGTAAGGCGAGCTAGAGTGTGTTTCCCAGTCCTAAATGAAGTTGAATCACATGCAGTTTCTGGTCTTACGAGCAAGAGTTGTTTTCTGGTAAGGAAAGTCACTATTGCGCTCCCATTGCCATACACAGTGCAAATAGCACTCGCGTCTGTTCCCAGCAAGTACAGTGTATCAGACTGAAGAGGAGCTACTGTTCTTGTCAGTTCCCAAAGCAGAGTTTAACTAGATATGGCCCGTGTGTAGGAAGCACAGTTTTTTTTTTCTGAGCAAGCTCAGTTTTCAGAACACATAGGAAACACAGTAGAGTAGAAGAGTGCTCTTTTCTCAAAAGCAGAGTGTGTTTTTGTAAGGCGAGCTAGCATTTGTTTCCTAGTCATAAATGGAGTTGAATCACATGCAGGTTCTGGTCCTATGAACAAGAGTTGTTTTCTGGTAAGGAAAGTCACTATTGCGCTCCCATTGCCCTTCACAAGGCAAATAGCACTCGCGTCTTTTCCCAGCAAGTACAGTGTATTGGACGGAATAGGAGCTACTGTTCTTGTCAGTTTAGTAAGCAGAGTTGAACTAGATATGGTCCGTGCGTGTAGGAAGCACAGTTCTTTTGTTCTGAGCAAGCTCACTGTTCGGACCCCATAGGAAACACAGTAGAGTAGAAGAGTGCTCTTTTCTCAAAAGCAGAGTGTGTTTTTTGGAAGTCGAGCTAACGTTTGTTCCCCAGTCCTAAATGTGGTTGAGTCAATTGCAGTTTTTTGTCCTATGAGCAAAAGTTGTTTTCTGGTAAGACAAGTCACTATTGTGCTCCAATTGCCATACACAGTGCAAATAGCACTCGCGTCTGTTCCCCGCAAGTACAGTGTATTGGACGGAAGAGGAGCTACTGTTCTTGTCAGTTTCCTAAGGAGAGTTGAACGAGATATGGCCCGTGTGTAGGAAGCACAGTTCTTTTGTTCTGAGCAAGCTCACTGTTCTGGCCCTATAGGAAAAACAGTAGAGTAGAAGAGTGCTCTTTTCTCTAAAGCAGAGTGTGTTTCTTGCAAGGTGAGATAGCTTTTGTTTCCCAGTCCTAAATGGAGTTGAATCACATGCAGTTTCTGGTCCTACAAGCAAGAGTTGTTTTCTGGTAAGAAGAGTCACTATTGCGCTGCCATTGCCATACACAGGACAAATAGCACTGGCGTCTGTTCCCAGCAATTACAGTGTATTGAACTGAAGAGGATCTACTGTTCTTGTCAGGTTCCTAAGCAGACTTGAACTAGATATGGCCGTGTGAGTAGGAAACACAGTTTTTTTTTTTCTGAGCAAGCTCACTGTTCGGAACATATAGGAAACACAGTAGAGTAGATGAGTGCACTTTTCTCAAAAGCAAAGTGTGTTTCTTGGAAGTTGAGCTAGCCTTTGTTTCCCAGTCCTAAATGGAGTTGAGTCACATGCAATTTTTTGTCCTACGAGCAAGGCTTGTTTTCTGGTAAGGAAAGTCACTATTGTGCTCCCATTGCCATACACAGTGCAAATAGCACTCGCGTCTGTTCCCAGCAAGTACAGTGTATCGGACTGAAGAGGAGCTACTGTTCTTGTCCGTTTCCTAAGCAGAGTTGTACTAGATATGGCCCGTGTGTGTAGGAAGCACAGTTCTTTTGTTCTGAGCAAGCTCACTGTTTGGAACCCATAGGAAACAGAGTAGAGTAGAAGAGTGCTCTTTTCTCAAAAGCAGAGTGTGTTTCTTGTAAAGCGAGCTAGAGTTTGTTTCCCAGTCCTAAATGGAGTTGAATCACATGAAGTTTCTGGTCCTAAGAGCAAGAGTTGTTTTCTGTTAAGAAGAGTAACTATTGCGCTGCCTTTGCCATACACAGGACAAATAACACTGGCGTCTGTTCCCAGCAAGTACAGTGTATTGAACTGAAGAGGATCTACTGTACTAGTCAGGTTCCTAAGCAGACTTGAACTAGATATGGCCGTGTGAGTAGGAAGCACAGTTTTTTTGTTCTGAGCAAGCTCACTGTTCTGGCCCTATAGGAAACAAAGTAGAGTAGAAGAGTGCTCTTTTCTCAAAAGCAGAGTGTGTTTCTTGGAAGTCGAGCTAGCGTTTGTTTCCCAGTCCTAAATGGAGTTGAGTCACATGCAGTTTTTTGTCCTACGAGCAAGAGTTGTTTTCTGGTAAGACAAGTCACTATTGTGCTCCAATTGCCATACACAGGACAAACAGCACTGGCGTCTTTTCCCAGGAAGTACAGTGTATTGGATTGATGAGGATCTACTGTTCTTGTCAGGTTCCTAAGCAGACTTGAACTAGATATGGCCGTGTGTGTAGGAAGCACAGTTTTTTTGTTCTGAGCAAGCTCACTGTTCGGAACACATAGGAAACACAGTAGAGTAGAAGAGTGCTCTTTTCTCAAAAGCAGAGTGTCTTTCTTGTAAAGCGAGCTAGAGTTTGTTCCCCAGTCCTAAATGGAGTTGAGTCACATGCAGTTTTTTGTCCTACGAGCAAGAGTTGTTTTCTGGTAAGACAAGTCACTATTGTGCTCCAATTGCCCTACACAGTGCAAAGAGCACTCGCGTCTGTTCCCCGCAAGTACAGTGTATTGGACGGAAGAGGAGCTGCTGTTCTTGTCAGTTTCCTAAGCACAGTTGAACTAGATATGGTCCGTGTGTGTAGGAAGCACAGTTCTTTTGTTCTGAGCAAGCTCACTGTTCGGACCCCATAGGAAACACAGTAGAGTAGAAGAGTGCTCTTTTCTCAAAAGCAGAGTGTATTTCATGTAAGGCGAGCTAGAGTTTGTTTCCCAGTCCTAAATGAAGTTGAATCACATGCAGTTTCTGGTCTTACGAGCAAGAGTTG
The DNA here is from genome assembly GCF_949786415.1 of Peromyscus eremicus. Classification (NCBI taxonomy): domain Eukaryota; kingdom Metazoa; phylum Chordata; class Mammalia; order Rodentia; family Cricetidae; genus Peromyscus; species Peromyscus eremicus. Next base: position 8,747 of record NW_026735315.1, read on the forward strand.
TTTTCTGGTAAGGAAAGTCACTATTGCGCTCCCATTGCCATACACAGTGCAAATAGCACTCGCGTCTGTTCCCAGCAAGTACAGTGTATCAGACTGAAGAGGAGCTACTGTTCTTGTCAGTTCCCAAAGCAGAGTTTAACTAGATATGGCCCGTGTGTAGGAAGCACAGTTTTTTTTTTCTGAGCAAGCTCAGTTTTCAGAACACATAGGAAACACAGTAGAGTAGAAGAGTGCTCTTTTCTCAAAAGCAGAGTGTGTTTTTGTAAGGCGAGCTAGCATTTGTTTCCTAGTCATAAATGGAGTTGAATCACATGCAGGTTCTGGTCCTATGAACAAGAGTTGTTTTCTGGTAAGGAAAGTCACTATTGCGCTCCCATTGCCCTTCACAAGGCAAATAGCACTCGCGTCTTTTCCCAGCAAGTACAGTGTATTGGACGGAATAGGAGCTACTGTTCTTGTCAGTTTAGTAAGCAGAGTTGAACTAGATATGGTCCGTGCGTGTAGGAAGCACAGTTCTTTTGTTCTGAGCAAGCTCACTGTTCGGACCCCATAGGAAACACAGTAGAGTAGAAGAGTGCTCTTTTCTCAAAAGCAGAGTGTGTTTTTTGGAAGTCGAGCTAACGTTTGTTCCCCAGTCCTAAATGTGGTTGAGTCAATTGCAGTTTTTTGTCCTATGAGCAAAAGTTGTTTTCTGGTAAGAAAAGTCACTATTGTGCTCCAATTGCCATACACAGTGCAAATAGCACTCGCGTCTGTTCCCCGCAAGTACAGTGTATTGGACGGAAGAGGAGCTACTGTTCTTGTCAGTTTCCTAAGGAGAGTTGAACGAGATATGGCCCGTGTGTAGGAAGCACAGTTCTTTTGTTCTGAGCAAGCTCACTGTTCTGGCCCTATAGGAAAAACAGTAGAGTAGAAGAGTGCTCTTTTCTCTAAAGCAGAGTGTGTTTCTTGCAAGGTGAGATAGCTTTTGTTTCCCAGTCCTAAATGGAGTTGAATCACATGCAGTTTCTGGTCCTACAAGCAAGAGTTGTTTTCTGGTAAGAAGAGTCACTATTGCGCTGCCATTGCCATACACAGGACAAATAGCACTGGCGTCTGTTCCCAGCAAGCACAGTGTATTGAACTGAAGAGGATCTACTGTTCTTGTCAGGTTCCTAAGCAGACTTGAACTAGATATGGCCGTGTGAGTAGGAAGCACAGTTTTTTTTTTCTGAGCAAGCTCACTGTTCGGAACATATAGGAAACACAGTAGAGTAGAAGAGTGCTCTTTTCTCAAAAGCAAAGTGTGTTTCTTGGAAGTTGAGCTAGCGTTTGTTTCCCAGTCCTAAATGGAGTTGAGTCACATGCAATTTTTTGTCCTACGAGCAAGACTTGTTTTCTGGTAAGGAAAGTCACTATTGTGCTCCCATTGCCATACACAGTGCAAATAGCACTCGCGTCTGTTCCCAGCAAGTACAGTGTATCAGACTGAAGAGGAGCTACTGTTCTTGTCAGTTTCCTAAGCAGAGTTGAACTAGATATGGCCCGTGTGTAGGAAGCACACTTCTTTTGTTCTGAGCAAGCTCACTGTTCTGGCCCTATAGGAAACACAGTAGAGTAGAAGAGTGTTCTTTTCTCAAAAGCAGAGTGTGTTTCTTGTAAAGCGAGCTAGAGTTTGTTCCCAGTTTTAAATGGAGTGGAATCACATGCAGTTTCTGGTCCTACGAGCAAGAGTTGTTTTCTGGTAAGAAGAGTTACTATTGAGCTGCCATTGCCATACACAGGACAAATAGCACTGGCGTCTGTTCCCAGCAAGTACAGTGTATTGGACTGAAGAGGATCTACTGTTCTTGTCAGGTTCCTAAGCAGACTTGAACTAGATATGGCCGTGTGAGTAGGAAGCACAGTTTTTTTGTTCTGAGCAAGCTCACTTTTCGGAACACATAGGAAACACAGTAGAGTAGAAGAGTGCTCTTTTATCAAAAGCAGAGTGTGTTTCTTGGAAGTCGAGCTAGCGTTTGTTTCCCAGTCCTAAATGGAGTTGAATAACATGCAGTTTCTGGTCTTACGAGCAAGAGTTGTTTTCTGGTAAGGAAAGTCACTATTGCACTCCCATTGCCGTACACAGTGCAAATAGCACTGGCGTCTGTTCCCAGCAAGTACAGTGTATCGGACTGAAGAGGAGCTACTGTTCTTGTCAGTTTCCTAAGCAGAGTTGAACTAGATATGGCCGTGTGTAGGAAGCACAGTTCTTTTGTTCTGAGCAAACTCACTGTTCGGACCCCATAGGAAACACAGTAGAGTAGAAGAGTGCTCTTTTCTCAAAAGCAGAGTGTGTTTCTTGTAAGGCGAACTAGCATTTGTTTCCCAGTCCTAAATGGAGTTGAGTCACATGGAGTTTTTGGTCCTACGAGCAAGACTTGTTTTCTGGTAAGACGAGTCACTATTGTGCTCCAATTGCCACATACAGTGCAAATAGCACTCGCGTCTGTTCTCCGCAAGTACAGTGTATTGGACTGAAGAGGATCTACTGTTCTTGTCAGTTTCCTAAGCAGACTTGAACTAGATATGCCCCGTGTGTGTAGGAAGCACAGTTCTTTTGTTCTGAGCAAGCTCACTGTTCGGACCCCATAGGAAGCACAGTAGTGTAGAAGAGTGCTCTTTTCTCAAAAGCAGAGTGCGTTTCATGTAAGGCGAGCTAGCATTTGTTTCCCAGTCATAAATGGAGTTGAATCACATGCAGTTTCTGGTCCTACGATCAAGAGTTGTTTTCTGGTAAGGAAAGTCACTATTGCGCTCCCATTGCCATACACAGTGCAAATAGCCCTCCCGTCTGTTCCCAGCAAGTACAGTGTATTGGACTGAAAAGGAGCTACTGTTCTTGTCAGTTTCCGTAACAGAGTTGTACTAGATATGGCCCGTGTGTGTAGGAAGTACAGTTCTTTTTTTCTGAGCAAGCTCACTGTTCTGGCCCTATAGGAAACAAAGTAGAGTAGAAGAGTGCTTTTTTCTCAAAAGCAGAGTGTCTTTCTTGTAAAGCGAGCTAGAGTTTGTTCCGCAGTCCTAAATGGAGTTGAGTCACATGCAGTTTTTTGTCCTACGAGCAAGAGTTGTTTTCTGGTAAGACAAGTCACAATTGTGCTCCAATTGCCCTACACAGTGCAAAGAGCACTCGCGTCTGTTCCCCGCAAGTACAGTGTATTGGACGGAAGAGGAGCTACTGTTCTTGTCAGTTTCCTAAGGAGAGTTGAACTAGATATGGCCCGTGTGTGTAGGAAGCACAATTCTTTTGTTCTGAGCAAGCTCACTGTTTGGAACCCATAGGAAACAGAGTAGAGTAGAAGAGTGCTCTTTTCTCAAAAGAAGAGTGTGTTTCATGTAAGGCGAGCTAGCATTTGTTTCCCAGTCCTAAATGGAGTTGAATCACATGCAGTTTCTGGTCTTACGAGCAAGAGTTGTTTTCTGGTAAGGAAAGTCACTATTGGGCTCCAATTGCCATACACAGTGCAAATAGCACTCGCGTCTGTTCCCAGCAAGTACAGTGTATCGGACTGAAGAGGAGCTACTGTTCTTGTCAGTTTCCTAAGCAGAGTTGAACGAGATATGGCCCGTGTGTAGGAAGCACAGTTCTTTTGTTCTGAGCAAGCTCACTGTTCTGGCCCTATAGGAAAAACAGTAGAGTAGAAGAGTGCTCTTTTCTCTAAAGCAGAATGTGTTTCTTGCAAGGTGAGCTAGCTTTTGTTTCCCAGTCCTAAATGGAGTTGAATCACATGCAGTTTCTGGTCCTACAAGCAAGAGTTGTTTTCTGGTAAGAAGAGTCACTATTGCGCTGCCATTGCCATACACAGGACAAATAGCACTGGCGTCTGTTCCCAGCAATTACAGTGTATTGAACTGAAGAGGATCTACTGTTCTTGTCAGGTTCCTAAGCAGACTTGAACTAGATATGGCCGTGTGAGTAGGAAACACAGTTTTTTTTTTCTGAGCAAGCTCACTGTTCGGAACATATAGGAAACACAGTAGAGTAGATGAGTGCACTTTTCTCAAAAGCAAAGTGTGTTTCTTGGAAGTTGAGCTAGCCTTTGTTTCCCAGTCCTAAATGGAGTTGAGTCACATGCAATTTTTTGTCCTACGAGCAAGACTTGTTTTCTGGTAAGGAAAGTCACTATTGTGCTCCCATTGCCATACACAGTGCAAATAGCACTCGCGTCTGTTCCCAGCAAGTACAGTGTATCGGACTGAAGAGGAGCTACTGTTCTTGTCCGTTTCCTAAGCAGAGTTGTACTAGATATGGCCCGTGTGTGTAGGAAGCACAGTTCTTTTGTTCTGAGCAAGCTCACTGTTTGGAACCCATAGGAAACAGAGTAGAGTAGAAGAGTGCTCTTTTCTCAAAAGCAGAGTGTGTTTCTTGTAAAGCGAGCTAGAGTTTGTTTCCCAGTCCTAAATGGAGTTGAATCACATGAAGTTTCTGGTCCTAAGAGCAAGAGTTGTTTTCTGTTAAGAAGAGTAACTATTGCGCTGCCTTTGCCATACACAGGACAAATAACACTGGCGTCTGTTCCCAGCAAGTACAGTGTATTGAACTGAAGAGGATCTACTGTACTAGTCAGGTTCCTAAGCAGACTTGAACTAGATATGGCCGTGTGAGTAGGAAGCACAGTTTTTTTGTTCTGAGCAAGCTCACTGTTCTGGCCCTATAGGAAACAAAGTAGAGTAGAAGAGTGCTCTTTTCTCAAAAGCAGAGTGTGTTTCTTGGAAGTCGAGCTAGCGTTTGTTTCCCAGTCCTAAATGGAGTTGAGTCACATGCAGTTTTTTGTCCTACGAGCAAGAGTTGTTTTCTGGTAAGACAAGTCACTATTGTGCTCCAATTGCCATACACAGGACAAACAGCACTGGCGTCTTTTCCCAGGAAGTACAGTGTATTGGATTGATGAGGATCTACTGTTCTTGTCAGGTTCCTAAGCAGACTTGAACTAGATATGGCCGTGTGTGTAGGAAGCACAGTTTTTTTGTTCTGAGCAAGCTCACTGTTCGGAACACATAGGAAACACAGTAGAGTAGAAGAGTGCTCTTTTCTCAAAAGCAGAGTGTCTTTCTTGTAAAGCGAGCTAGAGTTTGTTCCCCAGTCCTAAATGGAGTTGAGTCACATGCAGTTTTTTGTCCTACGAGCAAGAGTTGTTTTCTGGTAAGACAAGTCACTATTGTGCTCCAATTGCCCTACACAGTGCAAAGAGCACTCGCGTCTGTTCCCCGCAAGTACAGTGTATTGGACGGAAGAGGAGCTGCTGTTCTTGTCAGTTTCCTAAGCACAGTTGAACTAGATATGGTCCGTGTGTGTAGGAAGCACAGTTCTTTTGTTCTGAGCAAGCTCACTGTTCGGACCCCATAGGAAACACAGTAGAGTAGAAGAGTGCTCTTTTCTCAAAAGCAGAGTGTATTTCATGTAAGGCGAGCTAGAGTTTGTTTCCCAGTCCTAAATGAAGTTGAATCACATGCAGTTTCTGGTCTTACGAGCAAGAGTTGTTTTCTGGTAAGGAAAGTCACTATTGCGCTCCCATTGCCATACACAGTGCAAATAGCACTCGCGTCTGTTCCCAGCAAGTACAGTGTATCAGACTGAAGAGGAGCTACTGTTCTTGTCAGTTCCCAAAGCAGAGTTTAACTAGATATGGCCCGTGTGTAGGAAGCACAGTTTTTTTTTTCTGAGCAAGCTCAGTTTTCAGAACACATAGGAAACACAGTAGAGTAGAAGAGTGCTCTTTTCTCAAAAGCAGAGTGTGTTTTTGTAAGGCGAGCTAGCATTTGTTTCCTAGTCATAAATGGAGTTGAATCACATGCAGGTTCTGGTCCTATGAACAAGAGTTGTTTTCTGGTAAGGAAAGTCACTATTGCGCTCCCATTGCCCTTCACAAGGCAAATAGCACTCGCGTCTTTTCCCAGCAAGTACAGTGTATTGGACGGAATAGGAGCTACTGTTCTTGTCAGTTTAGTAATCAGAGTTGAACTAGATATGGTCCGTGCGTGTAGGAAGCACAGTTCTTTTGTTCTGAGCAAGCTCACTGTTCGGACCCCATAGGAAACACAGTAGAGTAGAAGAGTGCTCTTTTCTCAAAAGCAGAGTGTGTTTTTTGGAAGTCGAGCTAACGTTTGTTCCCCAGTCCTAAATGTGGTTGAGTCAATTGCAGTTTTTTGTCCTATGAGCAAAAGTTGTTTTCTGGTAAGACAAGTCACTATTGTGCTCCAATTGCCATACACAGTGCAAATAGCACTCGCGTCTGTTCCCCGCAAGTACAGTGTATTGGACGGAAGAGGAGCTACTGTTCTTGTCAGTTTCCTAAGGAGAGTTGAACGAGATATGGCCCGTGTGTAGGAAGCACAGTTCTTTTGTTCTGAGCAAGCTCACTGTTCTGGCCCTATAGGAAAAACAGTAGAGTAGAAGAGTGCTCTTTTCTCTAAAGCAGAGTGTGTTTCTTGCAAGGTGAGATAGCTTTTGTTTCCCAGTCCTAAATGGAGTTGAATCACATGCAGTTTCTGGTCCTACAAGCAAGAGTTGTTTTCTGGTAAGAAGAGTCACTATTGCGCTGCCATTGCCATACACAGGACAAATAGCACTGGCGTCTGTTCCCAGCAAGCACAGTGTATTGAACTGAAGAGGATCTACTGTTCTTGTCAGGTTCCTAAGCAGACTTGAACTAGATATGGCCGTGTGAGTAGGAAGCACAGTTTTTTTTTTCTGAGCAAGCTCACTGTTCGGAACATATAGGAAACACAGTAGAGTAGAAGAGTGCTCTTTTCTCAAAAGCAAAGTGTGTTTCTTGGAAGTTGAGCTAGCGTTTGTTTCCCAGTCCTAAATGGAGTTGAGTCACATGCAATTTTTTGTCCTATGAGCAAGACTTGTTTTCTGGTAAGGAAAGTCACTATTGTGCTCCCATTGCCATACACAGTGCAAATAGCACTCACGTCTGTTCCCAGCAAGTACAGTGTATCAGACTGAAGAGGAGCTACTGTTCTTGTCAGTTTCCTAAGCAGAGTTGAACTAGATATGGCCCGTGTGTAGGAAGCACACTTCTTTTGTTCTGAGCAAGCTCACTGTTCTGGCCCTATAGGAAACACAGTAGAGTAGAAGAGTGTTCTTTTCTCAAAAGCAGAGTGTGTTTCTTGTAAAGCGAGCTAGAGTTTGTTCCCAGTTTTAAATGGAGTGGAATCACATGCAGTTTCTGGTCCTACGAGCAAGAGTTGTTTTCTGGTAAGAAGAGTTACTATTGAGCTGCCATTGCCATACACAGGACAAATAGCACTGGCGTCTGTTCCCAGCAAGTACAGTGTATTGGACTGAAGAGGATCTACTGTTCTTGTCAGGTTCGTAAGCAGACTTGAACTAGATATGGCCGTGTGAGTAGGAAGCACAGTTTTTTTGTTCTGAGCAAGCTCACTTTTCGGAACACATAGGAAACACAGTAGAGTAGAAGAGTGCTCTTTTATCAAAAGCAGAGTGTGTTTCTTGGAAGTCGAGCTAGCGTTTGTTTCCCAGTCCTAAATGGAGTTGAATAACATGCAGTTTCTGGTCTTACGAGCAAGAGTTGTTTTCTGGTAAGGAAAGTCACTATTGCACTCCCATTGCCGTACACAGTGCAAATAGCACTGGCGTCTGTTCCCAGCAAGTACAGTGTATCGGACTGAAGAGGAGCTACTGTTCTTGTCAGTTTCCTAAGCAGAGTTGAACTAGATATGGCCGTGTGTAGGAAGCACAGTTCTTTTGTTCTGAGCAAACTCACTGTTCGGACCCCATAGGAAACACAGTAGAGTAGAAGAGTGCTCTTTTCTCAAAAGCAGAGTGTGTTTCTTGTCAGGCGAACTAGCATTTGTTTCCCAGTCCTAAATGGAGTTGAGTCACATGGAGTTTTTGGTCCTACGAGCAAGACTTGTTTTCTGGTAAGACGAGTCACTATTGTGCTCCAATTGCCACATACAGTGCAAATAGCACTCGCGTCTGTTCTCCGCAAGTACAGTGTATTGGACTGAAGAGGATCTACTGTTCTTGTCAGTTTCCTAAGCAGAATTGAACTAGATATGCCCCGTGTGTGTAGGAAGCACAGTTCTTTTGTTCTGAGCAAGCTCACTGTTCGGACCCCATAGGAAGCACAGTAGTGTAGAAGAGTGCTCTTTTCTCAAAAGCAGAGTGCGTTTCATGTAAGGCGAGCTAGCATTTGTTTCCCAGTCATAAATGGAGTTGAATCACATGCAGTTTCTGGTCCTACGATCAAGAGTTGTTTTCTGGTAAGGAAAGTCACTATTGCGCTCCCATTGCCATACACAGTGCAAATAGTCCTCCCGTCTGTTCCCAGCAAGTACAGTGTATTGGACTGAAAAGGAGCTACTGTTCTTGTCAGTTTCCGTAACAGAGTTGTACTAGATATGGCCCGTGTGTGTAGGAAGTACAGTTCTTTTTTTCTGAGCAAGCTCACTGTTCTGGCCCTATAGGAAACAAAGTAGAGTAGAAGAGTGCTTTTTTCTCAAAAGCAGAGTGTCTTTCTTGTAAAGCGAGCTAGAGTTTGTTCCGCAGTCCTAAATGGAGTTGAGTCACATGCAGTTTTTTGTCCTACGAGCAAGAGTTGTTTTCTGGTAAGACAAGTCACAATTGTGCTCCAATTGCCCTACACAGTGCAAAGAGCACTCGCGTCTGTTCCCCGCAAGTACAGTGTATTGGACGGAAGAGGAGCTACTGTTCTTGTCAGTTTCCTAAGGAGAGTTGAACTAGATATGGCCCATGTGTGTAGGAAGCACAGTTCTTTTGTTCTGAGCAAGCTCACTGTTTGGAACCCATAGGAAACAGAGTAGAGTAGAAGAGTGCTCTTTTCTCAAAAGCAGAGTGTGTTTCATGTAAGGCGAGCCAGCTTTTGTTTCCCAGTCCTAAATGGAGTTGAATCACATGCAGTTTCTGGTCTTACGAGCAAGAGTTGTTTTCTGGTAAGGAAAGTCACTATTGCACTCCCATTGCCATACACAGTGCAAATAGCACTCGCGTCTGTTCCCAGCAAGTACAGTGTATCGGACTGAAGAGGAGCTACTGTTCTTGTCAGTTTCCTAAGCAGAGTTGAACGAGATATGGCCCGTGTGTAGGAAGCACATTTCTTTTGTTCTGAGCAAGCTCACTGTTCTGGCCCTATAGGAAAAACAGTAGAGTAGAAGAGTGCTCTTTTCTCTAAAGCAGAGTGTGTTTCTTGCAAGGTGAGCTAGCTTTTGTTTCCCAGTCCTAAATGGAGTTGAATCACATGCAGTTTCTGGTCCTACAAGCAAGAGTTGTTTTCTGGTAAAAAGAGTCACTATTGCACTGCCATTGCCATACACAGGACAAATAGCACTGGCGTCTGTTCCCAGCAAGTACAGTGTATTGAACTGAAGAGGATCTACTGTTCTTGTCAGGTTCCTAAGCAGACTTGAACTAGATATGGCCGTGTGAGTAGGAAACACAGTTTTTTTTTTCTGAGAAAGCTCACTGTTCGGAACATATAGGAAACACAGTAGAGTAGATGAGTGCTCTTTTCTCAAAAGCAAAGTGTGTTTCTTGGAAGTTGAGCTAGCCTTTGTTTCCCAGTCCTAAATGGAGTTGAGTCACATGCAATTTTTTGTCCTACGAGCAAGACTTGTTTTCTGGTAACGAAAGTCACTATTGTGCTCCCATTGCCACACAGTGCAAATAGCACTCGCGTCTGTTCCCAGCAAGTACAGTGTATCGGACTGAAGAGGAGCTACTGTTCTTGTCAGTTTCCTAAGCAGAGTTGTACTAGATATGGCCCGTGTGTGTAGGAAGTACAGTTCTTTTTTTCTGAGCAAGCTCACTGTTCTGGCCCTACAGGAAACAAAGTAGAGTAGAAGAGTGCTCTTTTCTCAAAAGCAGAGTGTCTTTCTTGTAAAGCGAGCTAGAGTTTGTTCCCCAGTCCTAAATGGAGTTGAGTCATATGCAGTTTTTTGTCCTACAAGCAAGAGTTGTTTTCTGGTAAGACAAGTCACTATTGTGCTCCAATTGCCCTACACAGTGCAAAGAGAACTCGCGTCTGTTCCCCGCAAGTACAGTGTATTGGACGGAAGAGGAGCTACTGTTCTTGCCAGTTTCCTAAGGAATGTTGAACTAGATATGGCCCGTGTGTGTAGGAAGCACAGTTCTTTTGTTCTGAGCAAGCTCACTGTTTGGAACCCATAGGAAACAGAGTAGAGTAGAAGAGTGCTCTTTTCTCAAAAGCAGAGTGTGTTTCATGTAGGGCGAGCTACCATTTGTTTCCCAGTCCTAAATGGAGTTGAATCACATGCAGTTTCTGGTCTTACGAGCAAGAGTTGTTTTCTCGTAAGGAAAGTCACTATTGGGCTCCCATTGCCATACACAGTGCAAATAGCACTCGCGTCTGTTCCCAGCAAGTACATTGTATCGGACTGAAGAGGAGCTACTGTTCTTGTCAGTTTCCTAAGCAGAGTTGAACGAGATATGGCCCGTGTGTAGGAAGCACATTTCTTTTGTTCTGAGCAAGCTCACTGTTCTGGCGCTATAGGAAAACATTAGAGTAGAAGAGTGCTCTTTTCTCTAAAGCAGAGTGTGTTTCTTGCAAGGTGAGCTAGCTTTTGTTTCCCAGTCCTAAATGGAGTTGAATCACATGCAGTTTCTGGTCCTACAAGCAAGAGTTGTTTTCTGGTAAGAAGAGTCACTATTGCGCTGCCATTGCCATACACAGGACAAATAGCACTGGCATTTGTTCCCAGCAAGTACAGTGTATTGAACTGAAGAGGATCTACTGTTCTTGTCAGGTTCCTAAGCAACTTGAACTAGATATGGCCGTGTGAGTAGGAAGCACAGTTTTTTTTTTTTCTGAGCAAGCTCACTGTTCGGAACATATAGGAAACACAGTAGAGTAGAAGAGTGCTCTTTTCTCAAAAGCAAAGTGTGTTTCTTGGAAGTTGAGCTAGCGTTTGTTTCCCAGTCCTAAATGGAGTTGAGTCACATGCAATTTTTTGTCCTACGAGCAAGACTTGTTTTCTGGTAAGGAAAGTCACTATTGTGCTCCCATTGCCATACACAGTGCAAATAGCACACGCGTCTGTTCCCAGCAAGTACAGTGTATCGGACTGAAGAGGAGCTACTGTTCTTGTCAGTTTCCTAAGCAGAGTTGAACTAGATATGGCCCTTGTGTAGGAAGCACAGTTCTTTTGTTCTGAGCAAGCTCACTGTTTTGGCCCTATAGGAAACACAGTAGAGTAGAAGAGTGTTCTTTTTTCAAAAGCAGAGTGTGTTTCTTGTAAAGCGAGCTAGAGTTTGTTTCCCAGTTTTAAATGGAGTGGAATCACATGCAGTTTCTGGTCCTACGAGCAAGAGTTGTTTTCTGGTAAGAAGAGTCACTATTGAGCTGCCATTGCCATACACAGGCCAAATAGCACTGGCGTCTGTTCCCAGCAAGTACAGTGTATTGGACGGAAGAGGATCTACTGTTCTTGTCAAGTTCCTAAGCAGACCTGAACTAGATATGGCCGTGTGAGTAGGAAGCACAGTTTTTTTGTTCTGAGCAAGCTCACTGTTCGGAACACATAGGAAACACAGTAGAGTAGAAGAGTGCTCTTTTATCAAAAGCAGAGTGTGTTTCTTGGAAGTCGAGCTAGCGTTTGTTTCCCAGTCCTAAATGGAGTTGAATCACATGCAGTTTCTGGTCTTATGAGCAAGAGTTGTTTTCTGGTAAGGAAAGTCACTATTGCGCTCCCATTGCCGTACACAGTGCAAATAGCACTGGCGTCTGTTCCCAGCAAGTACAGTGTATCGGACTGAAGAGGAGCTACTGTTCTTGTCAGTTTCCTAAGCAGAGGTGAACTAGATATGGCCGTGTGTAGGAAGCACAGTTCTTTTGTTCTGAGCAAACTCACTGTTCGGACCCCATAGGAAACACAGTAGAGTAGAAGAGTGCTCTTTTCTCAAAAGCAGAGTGTGTTTCTTGTAAGGCGAACTAGCATTTGTTTCCCAGTCCTAAATGGAGTTGAGTCACATGGAGTTTTTGGTCCTACGAGCAAGACTTGTTTTCTGGTAAGACGAGTCACTATTGTGCTCCAATTGCCATATACAGTGCAAATAGCACTCGCGTCTGTTCCCCGCAAGTACAGTGTATTGGACTGAAGAGGATCTACTGTTCTTGTCAGGTTCCTAAGCAGAATTGAACTAGATATGGCCCGTGTGTGTAGGAAGCACAGTTCTTTTGTTCTGAGCAAGCTCACTGTTCGGACCCCATAGGAAGCACAGTAGAGTAGAAGAGTGCTCTTTTCTCAAAAGCAGAGTGCGTTTCATGTAAGGCGAGCTAGCATTTGTTTCCCAGTCATAAATGGAGTTGAATTACATGCAGTTTCTGGTCCTACGATCAAGAGTTTTTTTCTGGTAAGGAAAGTCACTATTGCGCTCCCATTGCCATACACAGTACAAATACCCTCCCGTCTGTTCCCAGCAAGTACAGTGTATTGGACTGAAAAGGAGCTACTGTTCTTGTCAGTTTCCGTAACAGAGTTGTACTAGATATGGCCCGTGTGTGTAGGAAGTACAGTTCTTTTTTTTTGAGCAAGCTCACTGTTCTGGCCCTATATGAAACAAAGTAGAGTAGAAGAGTGCTCTTTTCTCAAAAGCAGAGTGTCTTTCTTGTAAAGCGAGCTAGAGTTTGTTCCGCAGTACTAAATGGAGTTGAGTCACATGCAGTTTTTTGTCCTACGAGCAAGAGTTGTTTTCTGGTAAGACAAGTCACTATTGTGCTCCAATTGCCCTACACAGTGCAAAGAGCACTCGCGTCTGTTCCCCGCAAGTACAGTGTATCGGACTGAAGAGCAGCTACTGTTCTTGTCAGTTTCCTAAGCAGAGTTGAACAAGATATGGCCCGTGTGTAGGAAGCACAGTTCTTTTGTTCTGAGCAAGCTCACTGTTCAGACCCCATTGGAAACACAATAGAGTAGAAGCGTGCTCCTTTCTCAAAAGCAGAGTGTGTTTCTTGTAAGGCAAGATAGCGTTTGTTTCCCAGTACTAAATGGAGTTGAATCCCATGCAGTTTGTGGTCCTACGAGCAAGAGTTGTTTTCTGGTAAGAAGAGTCACTATTGTGCTCCCATTCTCATACACAGGGCAAATAGCACTGGCGTCTGTTCCCAGCATGTACAGTGTATTGGACTGAAGAGGATCTACTGTTCTTGTCAGTTTCCTAAGCAGAATTAAACTAGATATGGCCGTGTGTGTAGGAAGCACAGTTCTCTTGTTCTGATCAAGCTCACTGTTCTGGCCCTATAGGATACACAGAAGAGTAGAAGAGTGCTCTTTTCTCAAAAGCAGAGTGTGTTTCTTGTAAGGCGAGCTAGCGTTTGTTTCCCAGTCCTAAATGGAGTTGAATCACATGCAGTTTCTGGTCATATGAGCAAGAGTTGTTTTCTGGTAAGGAAAGTCATTGTTGTACTCCCATTGCCATACATAGTGCAAATAGCACTCGCGTCTGTTCCCAGGAAGTACAGTGTATTGGACTGAAGAGGAGCTACTGTTCTTGTCATTTTCCTAAGAGGAGTTGTACCAGATATGGCCCATGTGTGTAGGAAGCACACTTCTTTTGTTCTGAGAAAGCTCACTATGCGGACATCATAGGAAACACAGTAGAGTAGATGAGTGCTCTCTTCTCAAAATTTGATTGTGTTTCTGGAAAGGCGAGCTAGTGTTTGTTTCCCAGTCAGAATTGGAGTTGAATCCCATGCAGTTTGTGGTCCTACGAGCAAGAGTTGCTTTCTAGTAAGAAGAGTCACTATTGTGCTCCCATTGCCATACACAGTGCAAATAGCACTCGCGTCTGTTCCCAGCAAGTACAGTGTATTGGACTGAAGAGCAGCTACTGTTCTTGTCAGTTTCCTAAGCAGAGTTGAACTAGATATGGCCCGAGTGTGTAGGAAGCACAGTTTTTTTTTCTGAGCAAGCTCACTGTTCGGACCCCATAGGAAACACAGTAGAGTAGAAGCGTGCTTTTTTCTCAAAAGCAGAGTGTGTTTCTTGTAAGGCGAGATAGCGTTTGTTACCCAGTACTAAATGGAGTTGAATCCCATGCAGTTTGTAGTCCTACGAGCAAGATTTGTTTTTTGGTAAGAAGAGTCACTATTGTGCTCCCATTGTCATACACAGGGCAAATAGCACTGGCATCTGTTTCCAGCATGTACAGTGTATTGGACTGAAGAGATTCTACTGTTCTTCTCAGGTTCCTAAGCAGAAATGAACTAGATATGGCCGTGTATGTAGGAAGCACAGTTCTTTTGTTCTGAGCATGCTCACTGTTCGGGCCCCATAGGAAACACAGTAGAGTAGAAGAGTGATCTTTTCTCTAAAGCAGAGTGTGTTTCTTGTAAGGCGTGCTAGCGTTTGTTTCCCAGACCTAAATGGAGTTGAATCACATGCAGTTTCTGGTCCTACGAGCAAGAGTTGTTTTCTGGTAAGAAGAGTCAATATTGCGCACCCATTGTCATACACAGGGCAAATAGCACTTGCGTCTGTTCCCAGCAAGTACAGTGTATTGGACTGAAGAGGAGCTACTGTTCTTGTCAGTTTCCTAAGCAGAGTTGAACTAGATATGGCCCATGTGTAGGAAGCACAGATCTTTTGTTCTGAGCAAGCTCACTGTTCTGGCCCTATAGGAAAAACAGTAGAGTAGAAGAGTGCTCTTTTCTCTAATGCAGAGTGTGTTTCTTGTAAGGCGAGCTAGCGTTTGTTTCCCAGTCCTAAATGGAGTTGAATCACATGCAGTTTCTGGTCCTACGCGCAAGAGTTGTTTTATGGTAAGAAGAGTCACTATTGTGCTGCCATTGCCATACACAGGACAAATAGCACTGGCGTCTGTTCCCAGCAAGTACAGTGTATTGGACTCAAGAGGATCTACTGTTCTTGTCAGGTTCCTAAGCAGACTTGAACTAGATATGGCCGTGTGTGTAGGAAGCACAGTTCGTTTGTTCTGCGCAAGCTCACTGTTCGGTCCCCATAGGAAACACAGTAGAGTAGATGAGTGCTCTTTTCTCAAAAGCAGAGTGTGTTTCTTGTAAGGCAAGCTAGCGTTTGTTTCCCAGTCCTAAATGGTGTTGAATCACATGCAGTTTCTGGTCCTACGAGCAAGAGTTGTTTTCTGGTAAGGAAAGTCACTATTGCGCTCCCATTGCCATACACAATGCAAATAGCACTCGCGTCTGTTCCCAGCAAGTACAGTGTATCGGACTGAAGAGGAGCTACTGTTCTTGTCAGTTTTCTAAGCAGAGTTGAACTAGATATGGCCCGTGTGTAGGAAGCACAGTTCTTTTTTTCTGAGCAAGCTCACTGTTTTGGCCCTATAGGAAGCAGAGTAGAGTAGAAGAGTGCTCTCTTCTCAAAAGCAGAGTGTGTTTCTTGTAAAGCGAGCTAGAGTTTGTTTCCCAGTCCTAAATGGAGTTGAGTCACATGCAGTTTTTTGTTCTATGAGCAAGAGTTGTTTTCTGGTAAGACGAGTCACTATTGTGCTCCAAATGCCATACACAGTGCAAATAGCACCGGCGTCTGTTCCCAGCAAGTACAGTGTACTGGACTGAAGAGGATCTATTGTTCTTGTCAGTTTCCTAAGCAGAGTTGAACTAGATATGGTTCGTGTGGGAAGCACAGTTCTTTTGTTCTGAGCAGGCTCACTGTTCTGGCCCTGTAGGAAACACAGTAGAGTAGAAGATTGCTCTTTTTCTAAAGCAGAGTGTGTTTCTTGTAAGGCGAGCTAGCATTTGTTTCCCAGTCCTAAATGGCGTTGAATCACATGCAGTTTGTGGTCCTACGAGCAAGAGTTGTTTTCTGGTAAGGAAAGTCACTATTGCACTCTCATTGCCATACAGAGCGTAAATAGCACTGGCGTCTGTTCCCAGCAAGTACAGTGTATTGGACTGAGAGGCGCTACTGTTCTTGTCAGTTTCCTAAGCAGAGTTGAACTACATATGTTCCGTGTGTGTAGGAACCTCAGTTCTTTTGTTCTGAGCAAGCTCACTCTTTGGACCCCATAGGAAACACAGTAGAGTAGAAGAGTGCTCTTTTCTCTAAAGCAGTGTGTTTCTTGTATGGTGAGCTAGCGTTTGTTTCCCAGTCCTAAATGGAGTTGAATCACATGCAGTTTCTGGTCCTACGACCAAGAGTTGTTTTCTGGTAAGACGAGTCACTATTGTGCTCCAATTGCCATACACAGTGTAAATAGCACTCGCGTCTGTTCCCAGCAAGCACAGTGTATTGGACTGAAGAGGAGTTACTGTTCTTGTCAGTTTCCTAAGCAGAGTTGAACTACATATGGTCCCTGTGTGTAGGAAGCACAGTTTTTTGTTCTGAGCAAGCTCACTGTTTGGACGCCATAGGAAACACAGGAGAGTAGAAGAGTGCTCTTTTCTCTAAAGCAGTGTGTTTCTTGTAAGGCGAGCTAGCGTTTGTTTCCCAGTCCTAAATGGAGTTGAATCACATGCAGTTTCTGGTCCTACGAGCAAGAGTTGTTTTCTGGTAAGGAAAGTCACTATTGCGCTCCCATTGCCATACACAGTTCAAATAGCACATGCGTCTGTTCCCAGCAAGTACAGTGTATTGGACTGAAGAGGAGCTACTGTTCTTCTCAGTTTCCTAAGCAGAGTTGAACTAGATATGGCCCGTGTGCCTAGGAAGCACAGTTCATTTGTTCTGAGCAAGCTAACTGTTCTGGCCCTATAGGAAACACAGTAGAGTAGATGAGTGCTCTTTTCTCAAAAGCAGAGTGTGTTACTTGTAAGGTGAGCTAGAGTTTGTTTCCCAGTTCTAAATGGAGTTGAGTCACATGCAGTTTCTGGTCATACGAGCAAGAGGTGTGATCTGGTAAGATGAGTCACTATTGTGCTCCAATTGCCATACACAGTGCAAATAGCACTCACGTCTGTTCTCAGCAAGTATAGTATATCGGACTGAAGAGGAGCTGCTGTTCTTGTCAGTTTCCTAAGCAGAGTTGAACTAGATATGGCCGGTGTGTTTAGGAAGCACAGTTATTATGTTCTGAGCAAGCTCACTGTTCTGGCCCTATAGGAAACACAGTAGAGTAGAAAAGTGCTCTTTTCTCAAAAGCAGAGTGTGTTTCTTGTAAGGCGAGCTAGCGTTTGTTTCCTAGCCCTAATGGAGTTGAATCACATGCAGTTTCTGGTCCTACGAACAAGAGTTGTTTTCTGGTAAGGAAAGTCACTATTGCGCTCCCATTGCCATACACAGGGCAAATAGCACTCGCGTCTTTTCCCAGCAAGTACAGTGTATTGGACTGAATAGGAGCTACTGTTCTTGTCAGTTTCCTAAGCAGATTTGAAATACATATGGTCCTTGTGTGTAGGAAGCACAGTTCTTTTGTTCTGAGCAAGCTCACTGTTTGGACCCCATAGGAAACACAGTAGAGTAGAAGAGTGCTCTTTTCTCTAAAGCAGAGTGTGTTTCTTGTAAGGTGAGCTAGCGTTTGTGTCTCAGTCCTAAATGGAGTGGAATCACATGCAGTTTCTCGTCCTACGAGCAAGAGTTGTTTTATGGTAAGAATAGTCACTATTGCGCTCCCATTGCCATACACAGGGCAAATAGCACTCGCGTCTTTTCCCAGCAAGTGCAGTAAATTGGACTGAAGAGGATCTACTGTTCTTGTCAGGTTCCTAAGCAGAATTGAACAAGATATGGCCGTGTGTGTAGGAAGCACAGTTCTTTTGTTCTGAGCAAGCTCACTGTTCGGACCCCATAGGAAACAAAGTAGAGTAGAAGAGTGCTCTTTTCTAAAAAGCAGAGAGTGTTTCTTGTAAGATGAGCTAGCGTTTGTTTCCCAGTCCTAAATGGCATTGAATCACATGCAGTTTGTGTTCCTAGGAGCAAGAGTTGTTTTCTGTTAAGGAAAGTACCTATTGTGCTCTCATTGCCATACACAGTGCAAATAGCACTCGCGTCTGTTCCCAGCAAGTACAGTGTATTGGACTGAAGAGGAGCTACAGTTCTTGTCAGTTTCCTAAGCAGAGTTGACCTAGTTATGGCCCGTGTGTAGGAAGCACAGTTCTTTTGTTCTGAGCAAGTTCACTGTTCTGGCCTTATAGGAAACACAGTAGAGTAGAAGATTGCTCTTTTCTCAAAAGCAGAGTGTGTTTCTTGTAAGGCGAGCTAGCGTTTGTTTCCCAGTCCTAAAAGGAGTTGAATCCCATGCAGTTTCTGGTCCTATGAGCAAGAGTTGTTTTCTGGTAAGAAGAGTCACTATTGCGCTCCCATTGTCATACACAGGGCAAATAGCACTGGCATCTGATCCCAGTAAGTACAGTGTATTGGACTGAAGAGGATCTACTGTTCTTGTCAGGTTCCTACGCAGAATTGAACTAGATATGGCCATGTGTGTAGAAAGCACAGTTCTTTTGTTCTGAGCAAGCTCACTGTTTGGACCCCATTGGAAACACAGTATAGTAGAAGAGTGCTCTTTTCTCAAAAGCAGAGTGTGTTTATTGAAAGACGAGCTAGTGTTTGTTTCCCAGCCAGAAATGGAATTGAATCCCGTGCAGTTTCTGGTCCTACGAGCAAGAGATTTTTCTGGTAAGAAGAGTCACTATTGCGCTCCCATTGGCATAAACAGTGTAAATAACACTGGCATCTGTTCCATGCATGTACAGAGTATTGGACTGAAGAGGAGCTACTGTTCTTGTCAGTTTCCTAAGCAGAGTTGAACTAGATATGGCCCCTGTGTGTAGGAAGCTCAGTTCTTTTGTTCTGAGCAAGTTCACTGTTCTGGCCCTATAGGAAACACAGTAGAGTAGAAGAGTGCTCTTTTCTCAAAAGCAGAGTATGTTTCTTGTAAGGCAAGCTAGCGTTTGTTTCCCAGTCCTAAATGGAGTTGTGTCTCATGCAGTTTCTGGTCCTATGAGCAAGAGTTGTTTTCTGGTAAGAAGAGTCACTATTGCGCTCCCTTTGTCATACACAGGGCAAATAGCACTGGTGTCTGTTCCCAGCAGGTGCAGTGTATTTGACTGAAGAGCGTATACTATTCTCTTCAGTTTCCTAAGCAGAATTGATTTAGATACGGCCCATGTGTGTAGGAAGCACAGTCCTTTTGTTCTGAGCAAGCTCATTGTTCTGGCCATAGAGGAAACACAGTAGAGTAGAAGAGTGCTCTTTTCTCAAAAGCAGAGTGTGTTTCTTGTGAGCAGAGCTAGCGTTTGTTTCCCAGTCCTAAATGGAGGTGAGTGACATGCAGTTTGTGGTCCTAAGAGCAAGAGTTGTTTTCTGGTAAGAAGAGTCACTATTGTGCTCCCATTGCCATACAGAGTACAAATAGCACTGGTGCCTGTTCCCAGCATGTGCAGTGTATTTGACTGGAGGGTACACTGTTCTTGTCAGTTTCCTAAGCTGAATTGAACTAGATATGGCCGTGTGTGTAGGAAGCACACTTCTTTTGTTCTGTGCAATCTCACTGTTCTGGCGCGATAGGAAACACAGTAGAGTAGAAGAGTGCTCTTTTCTCAAAAGCAGAGTGTGTTTCTTGCAAGGAGAGCTAGCGTTTTTTTTCTCAGTCCTAAATGGAGTTGAATCACATGCAGTTTCTGGTCATATGAGCAAGAGTTGTTTTCTGGTAAGGAAAGTCACTGTTGTACTCCCATTGCCTTACATAGTGCAAATAGCACTCGCGTCTGTTCCCAGCAAGTACAGTGTATTGGACTGAAGAGGAGCTACTGCTCTTGTCATTTTCCTGAGAGGAGTTGATCCAGATATGGCCCATGTGTGTAGGAAGCACACTTCTTTTGTTCTGAGAAAGCTCACTGTGCGGACATCATGGGAAACACAGTAGAGTAGATGAGTGCTCTCTTCTCAAAATTTGATTGTGTTTCTGGAAAGGCGAGCTAGTGTTTGTTTCCCAGTCAGAAATGGAGTTGAATCCCATGCAGTTTGTGGTACTACGAGCAAGAGTTGCTTTCTGGTAAGAAGAGTCACTATTGTGCTCCCATTGCCATACACAGTGCAAATAGCACTCGCATCTGTTCCAAGCAAGTACAGTGTATTGGACTGAAGAGCAGCTACTGTTCTTGTCAGTTTCCTAAGCAGAGTTGAACTAGATATGGCCCGAGTGTGTAGGAAGCACAGTTCTTTTGTTCTGAGCAAGCTCACTGTTCGGACCCCATAGGAAACACAGTAGAGTAGAAGCGTGCTCTTTTCTCAAAAGCAGAGTGTGTTTCTTGTAAGGTGAGCTAGCATTTGTTTCCCAGTCCTAAATGGAGTTGAATCACATGCAGTTTCTGGTCCTACGAGCAAGAGTTGTTTTCTGGTAAGGAAAGTCACTATTGCGCTCCCATTGCCATACACAGTTCAAATAGCACATGCGTCTGTTCCCAGCAAGTACAGTGTATTGGACTGAAGAGGAGCTACTGTTCTTCTCAGTTTCCTAAGCAGAGTTGAACTAGATATGGCCCGTGTGCCTAGGAAGCACAGTTCATTTGTTCTGAGCAAGCTAACTGTTCTGGCCCTATAGGAAACACAGTAGAGTAGATGAGTGCTCTTTTCTCAAAAGCAGAGTGTGTTACTTGTAAGGTGAGCTAGAGTTTGTTTCCCAGTTCTAAATGGAGTTGAGTCACATGCAGTTTCTGGTCGTACGAGCAAGAGGTGTGATCTGGTAAGATGAGTCACTATTGTGCTCCAATTGCTATACACAGTGCAAATAGCACTCACGTCTGTTCTCAGCAAGTATAGTATATCGGACTGAAGAGGAGCTGCTGTTCTTGTCAGTTTCCTAAGCAGAGTTGAACTAGATATGGCCGGTGTGTTTAGGAAGCACAGTTATTATGTTCTGAGCAAGCTCACTGTTCTGGCCCTATAGGAAACACAGTAGAGTAGAAAAGTGCTCTTTTCTCAAAAGCAGAGTGTGTTTCTTGTAAGGCGAGCTAGCGTTTGTTTCTTAGCCCTAATGGAGTTGAATCACATGCAGTTTCTGGTCCTACGAACAAGAGTTGTTTTCTGGTAAGGAAAGTCACTATTGCGCTCCCATTGCCATACACAGGGCAAATAGCACTCGCGTCTTTTCCCAGCAAGTACAGTGTATTGGACTGAATAGGAGCTACTGTTCTTGTCAGTTTCCTAAGCAGATTTGAAATACATATGGTCCTTGTGTGTAGGAAGCACAGTTCTTTTGTTCTGAGCAAGCTCACTGTTTGGACCCCATAGGAAACACAGTAGAGTAGAAGAGTGCTCTTTTCTCTAAAGCAGAGTGTGTTTCTTGTAAGGTGAGCTAGCGTTTGTGTCTCAGTCCTAAATGGAGTGGAATCACATGCAGTTTCTCGTCCTACGAGCAAGAGTTGTTTTATGGTAAGAATAGTCACTATTGCGCTCCCATTGCCATACACAGGGCAAATAGCACTCGCGTCTTTTCCCAGCAAGTGCAGTAAATTGGACTGAAGAGGATCTACTGTTCTTGTCAGGTTCCTAAGCAGAATTGAACAAGATATGGCCGTGTGTGTAGGAAGCACAGTTCTTTTGTTCTGAGCAAGCTCACTGTTCGGACCCCATAGGAAACACAGTAGAGTAGAAGAGTGCTCTTTTCTAAAAAGCAGAGAGTGTTTCTTGTAAGATGAGCTAGCGTTTGTTTCCCAGTCCTAAATGGCATTGAATCACATGCAGTTTGTGTTCCTAGGAGCAAGAGTTGTTTTCTGTTAAGGAAAGTACCTATTGTGCTCTCCTTGCCATACACAGTGCAAATAGCACTCGCGTCTGTTCCCAGCAAGTACAGTGTATTGGACTGAAGAGGAGCTACAGTTCTTGTCAGTTTCCTAAGCAGAGTTGACCTAGTTATGGCCCGTGTGTAGGAAGCACAGTTCTTTTGTTCTGAGCAAGTTCACTGTTCTGGCCTTATAGGAAACACAGTAGAGTAGAAGATTGCTCTTTTCTCAAAAGCAGAGTGTGTTTCTTGTAAGGCGAGCTAGCGTTTGTTTCCCAGTCCTAAATGGAGTTGAATCCCATGCAGTTTCTGGTCCTATGAGCAAGAGTTGTTTTCTGGTAAGAAGAGTCACTATTGCGCTCCCATTGTCATACACAGGGCAAATAGCACTGGCATCTGATCCCAGTAAGTACAGTGTATTGGACTGAAGAGGAGCTACTGTTCTTGTCAGGTTCCTACGCAGAATTGAACTAGATATGGCCATGTGTGTAGAAAGCACAGTTCTTTTGTTCTGAGCAAGCTCACTGTTTGGACCCCATTGGAAACACAGTAGAGTAGAAGAGTGCTCTTTTCTCAAAAGCAGAGTGTGTTTATTGAAAGACGAGCTAGTGTTTGTTTCCCAGCCAGAAATGGAATTAAATCCCGTGCAGTTTCTGGTCCTACAAGCAAGAGATTTTTCTGGTAAGAAGAATCACTATTGCGCTCCCATTGGCATAAACAGTGTAAATAACACTGGCATCTGTTCCATGCATGTACAGAGTATTGGACTGAAGAGGAGCTACTGTTCTTGTCAGTTTCCTAAGCAGAGTTGAACTAGATATGGCCCCTGTGTGTAGGAAGCACAGTTCTTTTGTTCTGAGCAAGTTCACTGTTCTGGCCCTATAGGAAACACAGTAGAGTAGAAGAGTGCTCTTTTCTCAAAAGCAGAGTATGTTTTTTGTAAGGCAAGCTAGCGTTTGTTTCCCAGTCCTAAATGGAGTTGTGTCTCATGCAGTTTCTGGTCCTATGAGCAAGAGTTGTTTTCTGGTAAGAAGAGTCACTATTGCGCTCCCTTTGTCATACACAGGGCAAATAGCACTGGTGTCTGTTCCCAGCAGGTGCAGTGTATTTGACTGAAGAGCGTATACTATTCTCTTCAGTTTCCTAAGCAGAATTGATTTAGATACGGCCCATGTGTGTAGGAAGCACAGTCCTTTTGTTCTGAGCAAGCTCATTGTTCTGGCCATAGAGGAAACACAGTAGAGTAGAAGAGTGCTCTTTTCTCAAAAGCAGAGTGTGTTTCTTGTGAGCAGAGCTAGCGTTTGTTTCCCAGTCCTAAATGGAGGTAAGTGACATGCAGTTTGTGGTCCTAAGAGCAAGAGTTGTTTTCTGGTAAGAAGAGTCACTATTGTGCTCCCATTGCCATACAGAGTACAAATAGCACTGGTGCCTGTTCCCAGCATGTGCAGTGTATTTGACTGGAGGGTACACTGTTCTTGTCAGTTTCCTAAGCAGAGTTGAACTAGATATGGCCCGTGTGCCTAGGAAGCACAGTTCATTTGTTCTGAGCAAGCTAACTGTTCTGGCCCTATAGGAAACACAGTAGAGTAGATGAGTGCTCTTTTCTCAAAAGCAGAGTGTGTTTCTTGCAAGGAGAGCTAGCGTTTTTTTTCTCAGTCCTAAATGGAGTTGAATCACATGCAGTTTCTGGTCATATGAGCAAGAGTTGTTTTCTGGTAAGGAAAGTCACTGTTGTACTCCCATTGCCTTACATAGTACAAATAGCACTCGCGTCTGTTCCCAGCAAGTACAGTGTATTGGACTGAAGAGGAGCTACTGCTCTTGTCATTTTCCTGAGAGGAGTTGATCCAGATATGGCCCATGTGTGTAGGAAGCACACTTCTTTTGTTCTGAGAAAGCTCACTGTGCGGACATCATGGGAAACACAGTAGAGTAGATGAGTGCTCTCTTCTCAAAATTTGATTGTGTTTCTGGAAAGGCGAGCTAGTGTTTGTTTCCCAGTCAGAAATGGAGTTGAATCCCATGCAGTTTGTGGTACTACGAGCAAGAGTTGCTTTCTGGTAAGAAGAGTCACTATTGTGCTCCCATTGCCATACACAGTGCAAATAGCACTCGCATCTGTTCCAAGCAAGTACAGTGTATTGGACTGAAGAGCAGCTACTGTTCTTGTCAGTTTCCTAAGCAGAGTTGAACTAGATATGGCCCGAGTGTGTAGGAAGCACAGTTCTTTTGTTCTGAGCAAGCTCACTGTTCGGACCCCATAGGAAACACAGTAGAGTACAAGCGTGCTCTTTTCTCAAAAGCAGAGTGTGTTTCTTGTAAGGCGAGCTAGCATTTGTTTCCCAGTCCTAAATGGAGTTGAATCACATGCAGTTTCTGGTCCTACGAGCAAGAGTTGTTTTCTGGTAAGGAAAGTCACTATTGCGCTCCCATTGCCATACACAGTTCAAATAGCACATGCGTCTGTTCCCAGCAAGTACAGTGTATTGGACTGAAGAGGAGCTACTGTTCTTCTCAGTTTCCTAAGCAGAGTTGAACTAGATATGGCCCGTGTGCCTAGGAAGCACAGTTCATTTGTTCTGAGCAAGCTAACTGTTCTGGCCCTATAGGAAACACAGTAGAGTAGATGAGTGCTCTTTTCTCAAAAGCAGAGTGTGTTTCTTGTAAGGCGAGCTAGCATTTGTTTCCCAGTCCTAAATGGAGTTGAATCACATGCAGTTTCTGGTCCTACGAGCAAGAGTTGTTTTATGGTAAGAAGAGTCACTATTGCGCTGCCATTGCCATACAGAGGACAAATAGCACTTGCTTCTGTTCCCAGCAAGTACAGGGTATTGGACTGAAGAGGAGCTACTGTTCTTCTCAGTTTCCTAAGCAGAGTTGAACTAGATATAGCCTGTGTGTGTAGGAAGCACAGTTCTTTTGTTCTGAGCAAGCTCACTGTTCGGACACCATAGGAAACACAGTAGAGTAGAAGAGTGCTCTTTTCTCTAAAGCAGAGTGTGTTTATTGTAAGGCGAGCTACCATTTGTTTCCCAGTCCTAAATGGAGTGGAATCACATGCAGTTTCTGGTCCTACAAGCAAGAGATGTTTTATGGTAAGAAGAGTCACTATTGCGCTGCCATTGCCATACACAGGACAAATAGCACTGGCGTCTGTTCCCAGCAAGTACAGTGTATTGGATTGATGAGGACCTACTGTTCTTGTCAGGTTCCTAAGCAGAATTGAACTAGATATGGCTGTGTGTGTAGGAAGCACATTTCTTTTGTTCTGAGCAAGCTCACTGTTCGGACACCATAGGAAACACAGTAGAGTAGAAGAGTGCTCTTTTCTCAAAAGCAGAGTGTGTTTTTGTAAGGCGAGCTAGCGTTTGTTTCCTAGTCCTAAATGGAGTTGAATCACATGCAGTTTCTGTTCCTACGAACAAGAGTTGTTTTCTG
The DNA here is from genome assembly GCF_949786415.1 of Peromyscus eremicus. NCBI lineage: Eukaryota > Metazoa > Chordata > Mammalia > Rodentia > Cricetidae > Peromyscus > Peromyscus eremicus. Next base: position 33,855 of record NW_026735315.1, read on the forward strand.
GTAAGGAAAGTCACTATTGCGCTCCCATTGCCCTACACAAGGCAAATAGCATTCGCGTCTTTTCCCAGCAAGTACAGTGTATTGGACTGAATAGGAGCTACTGTTCTTGTCAGTTTCCTAAGCAGAGTTGAACTAGATATGGCCCGTGTGTGTAGGAAGCACAGTTCTTATGTTCTGAGCAAGCTCACTTTTCGCAACACATAGGAAACACAGTAGAGTAGAAGAGTGCTCTTTTCTCAAAAGCAGAGTGTGTTTCTTGGAAGTCGAGCTAGCGTTTGTTTCCCATTCCTAAATGGAATTGAGTCACATGCAGTTTTTTGTCCTACGAGCAAGAGTTTTTTTCTGGTAAGACAAGTCACTATAGTGCTCCAATTGCCATACACAGTGCAAATAGCACTCGCGTCTGTTCCCCGCAAGTACAGTGTATTGGACTGAAGAGGAGCTACTGTTCTTGTCAGTTTCCTAAGCAGAGTTGAACCAGATATGGCTCGTGTGTGTAGGAAGCACAGTTCTTTTGTTCTTAGCAAGCTCACTGTTCGGACCCCATAGTAAGCACAGTAGAGTAGAAGAGTGCTCTTTTCTCAAAAGCAGAGTGTGTTTCATGTAAGGCGAGCTAGCATTTGTTTCCCAATCCTAAATGTATTTGAATCACATGCAGTTACTGGTCCTACGAGCAAGAGTTGTTTTCTGGTAAGGAAAGTCACTATTGTGCTCCCATTGCCATACACAGTGCAAATAGCATCGCGTCTGTTCCCAGCAAGTACAGAGTATTGGACAGAAGAGGAGCTACTGTTCTTGTCTGTTTCCTAAGCAGAGTTGAACTTGTTATGGCCCTGTGTAGGAAGCACAGTTCTTTTGTTCTGAGCAAGGTCACTGTTCTGGCCCTATCGGAAATACAGTAGAGTAGAAGAGTGCTCTTTTCTCTAAAGCACAGTGTGTTTCTTGTAAGGCGAGCTAACGTTTGTTTCCCAGTCCTTAATGGAGTTGAATCACATGCAGTTTCTAGTACTATGAGCAAGAGTTGTTTTATGGTAAGAAGAGTCATTATTGCTCTGCCATTGCCATACACAGGACAAATAGCACTGGCGTCTGTTCCCAGCAAGTACAGTGTAATGGATTAGAGGATCTACTGTTCTTGTCAGGTTCCTAAGCAGACTTGAACTAGATATGGCCATGTGTGTAGGAAGCACAGTTTTTTTGTTCTGAGCAAGCTCACTGTTCGGAACACATAGGAAACACAGTAGAGTAGAAGAGTGCTCTTTTCTCAAAAGCAGAGTGTGTTTCTTGGAAGTCGAGCTAGCCTTTGTTTCCCAGTCCTAAATGGAGTTGAGTCACATGCAGTTTTTTGTCCTACGAGCAAGAGTTGTTTTCTGGTAAGACAAGTCACTATTGTGCTCCAATTGCCGTACACAGTGCAAATAGCACTCATGTCTGTTCCCCGCAAGTACAGTGTATTGGACTGAAGAGGAGCTAGTGTTCTTGTCAGTTTCCTAAGCAGAGTTGAACTAGATATGGCCCGTGTGTAGGAAGCACATTTCTTTTGTTCTGAGCAAGCTCACTGTTCTGGCCCTATAGGAAACACATTAGAGTAGAAGAGTGCTCTTTTCTCTAAAGCAGAGTTTGTTTTTGTAAGGCGAGATAGCATTTGTTTCCCAGTCCTAAATGGAGTGGAATCACATGCAGTTTCTGGTTCTATGAGCAAGAGTTGTTTTCTGGTAAGGAAAGTCACTATTGCGCTCCCCTTGCCATGCATAGTGCAAATAGCTCTCGCGTCTGTTCCCAGCAAGTACAGTGTATCGGACTGAAGAGGAGCTACTGTTCTTGTCAGTTTCCTAAGCAGAGTTGAACTAGATATGGCCCGTGTGTGTAGGAAGCACAGTTCTTTTGTTCTGAGCAAGCTCACTGTTCAGACCCCATAGGAAACACAGTAGAGGAGAAGAGTGCTCTTTTCTCAAAAGCAGAGTGTGTTTCTTGTAAGGCGAGCTAGCGTTTGTTTCCCAGTCCTAAATGGATTTGAGTCACATGCAGTTTCTGTTCCTAAGAACAAGGGTTGTTTTCTGGTAAGGAAAGTCACTATTGCGCGCCCATTGCCTTACACAAGGCAAATAGCACTCGCGTCTTTTCACAGCAAGTACAGTGTATTGGACTGAATAGGAGTTACTGTTCATGTCAGTTTGCTAAGTAGAGTTGAACTAGATATGGCCCGTGTGTGTAGGAAGCACAGTTCTTTTGTTCTGAGCAAGCTCACTGTTCTGGCCCTATAGGAAACACAGCAGAGTAGAAGAGTGCTCTTTTCTCTAAAGCAGAGTGTGTTTCTTGTAAGGTGAGCTAGCTTCTGTTTCTCAGTCCTAAATGGAGTTGAATTACATGCAGTTTCTGGTCCTACGAGCAAGAGTTGTTTTATGGTAAGAAGAGTCACTGTTGCGCTGCCATTGCCATACACAGGACAAATAGCACTGGCGTCTGTTCCCAGCAAGTACAGTGTATTGGACTGAAGAGGATCTACTGTCCTTGTCTGGTTCCTAAGCAGAATTGAACTAGATATGGCCGTGTGTGTAGGAAGCACAGTTCTTTTGTTCTGAGCAAGCTCACTGTTCGGACCCCATAGGAAACACAGTATGTAGAAGAGTGCTCTTTTCTCAAAAGCAGAGTGTGTTTCTTGTAAGGAGAACTAGCGTTTGTTTCCCAGTCCTAAATGGAATTGAATCCCATGCAGTTTCTGGTCCTATGAGCAAGAGTTGCTTTCTGGTAAGAAGAGTCACTATTGCGCTCCCATTGTCATACACAGGGCAAATATCACTGGCGTCGTTTCCCAGCCTGTACAGTGTATTGGACTGAAGAGGATCTACTGTTCTTGTCAGTTTGCTAAGCAGAGTTGAACTAGATATGGCCCGTGTGTGTAGGAAGCACAGTTCTTTTGTTCTGAGCAAGCTCACTGTTCTGACCCCATAGGAAACACAGTAGAGTAAAAGAGTGCTGTTTTCTCAAAAGCAGAGTGTGTTTCTTGTAAGGCGAGATACCATTTGTTTCCCAGTCCTAAATGGAGTGAATCACATGCAGTTTCTGGTCCTACAAACAAGTGTTGTTTTCTGGAAAGAAGAGTCACTATTGCGCTCCCATTGACGTGCACAGGGCAAATAGCACTGGCATCTGTTGCCAGCATGTACAGTGTATTGGACTGAAGACGAGCTACTGTTCTTGTCAGTTTCCTAAGCAGAGTTGAACTAGATATGGCCCGTGTGTGTAGGAAGCACAGTTCTTTTGTTCTGAGCTACCTGACTGTTCTGGCCCTAAAGGAAACACAGTAGAGTAGAAGAGTGCTCTTTTCTCAAAAGCAGAGTGTGTTTCTTGTAAGGCGAGCTAACGTTTGTTTCCCAGTCGTAAATGGAGTTGAGTCACATGCAGTTTCTGGTCCTACAAGCAAGAATTGTTTTCTGGTAAGGAAAGTAACTATTGTGCTCCCATTGCCATACACAGTGCAAATAGCACTCGTGTCTGTTCCCAGCAAGTACAGTGTATTTGACTGAAGCAGAGCTACTCCTCTTGTCAGTTTAATAAGCAGAGTTGAACTAGATATGGCCCGTGTGTGTAGGAAGCACAGTTCTTTTGTTGTGAGCAAGCTCACTGTTTGGACCACATAGGAAACACAGTAGAGTAGAAGAGTGCACTTTTCTGAAAAAGCAGAGTTTGTTTCTTGTAAGGCAAGCTAGCGTTTCTTTCCCAGTCCTAAATGGAGTTGAATCACATGCAGTTTCTGGTCCTACGGGCAAGAGTTGTTTTCTGGTAAAAAAAAGTCACTATTGTGCTCCCATTGCCATACACTGTTCAAATAGCACTCGTGCCTGTTCCCAGCAAGTACAGTCTATTGAACTGAAGAGGAGCTACTGTTCTTGTCAGTTTCCTAAGCAGAGTTGAACTAGATATGGCCCGTGTGTGTAGGAAGCACAGTTCTTTTGTTCTGAGCAAGCTCACTGTTCGGACACTGTAGGAAACACAGTAGAGTAGAAGAGTGCTCTTTTCTCAAAAGCAGAGTGTGTTTCTTGTAAGACGAGCTAGCGTTTGTTTCCCAGTCCTAAATGGAGTTGAATCACATGCAGTTTCTGGTTCTACGAGCAAGAATTGTTTTCTGGTAAGAAGAGTCACTTTTGTGCTCCCATTGTTATACACAGGGCAAATAGCACTGTCATCTGTACCCAGCATGTACAGTGTATTGGACTGTAAAGGAGCTACTGTTCTTGACAGTTTCCAAAGTAGAGTTGAACTAGATATGGCCCGTGTGTGTAGGAAGCACAGTTCTTTTCTTCAGAGCAACCTCACTGTTCTGGCCATAAAGGAAACACGGTAGAGTAGAAGAGTGCTCTTTTCTCAAAAGCAGAGTGTGTTTCTTGTAAGGCGAGCTAGCATTTGTTTCCCAGTCCTAAATGGATTTGACTCACATGCAGTTTCTGGTCCTATGAGCAAGAGTTGTTTTCTGGAAAGGAAAGTCACTATTGCGCTCCCATTGCCATACACTGTTCAAATAGCACTCGTGCCTGTTCCCAGCAAGTACAGTCTATTGAACTGAAGAGGAGCTACTGTTCTTGTCAGTTTCCTAAGCAGAGTTGAACTAGATATGGCCCGTGTGTGTAGGAAGCACAGTTCTTTTGTTCTGAGCACACTCACTGTTCGGACCCCATAGGAAACACAGAAGAGTAGAAGAGTGCTCTTTTCTCAAAAGCAGAGTGCGTTTCTTGTACGGTGAGCTCGCGTTTGTTTCCCAGTCCTAAATGGAGTTGAATCACATGTAGATTCTGGTCCTACGAGCAAGAGTTGTTTTCTGGTAAGAAGAGTCACTATTGCGCTCCCATTGTCATACACAGGGCAAATAGTACTGGCGTCTGTTCCCAGCATGTACAGTGTATTGGACTGAAGAGGATCTACTGTTTTTGTCAGGTTCCTAAGCAGAATTGAACTAGATATGGCCGTGTGTGTAGGAAGCACAGATCTTTTGTTCTCAGCAAGCTCACTCTTCGGACCCCATCGGACCCCATAGGAAACACAGTAGAGTAGAAGAGTGCTATTTTCTCTAAAGCAGACTGTGTTTCTTGTAAGGCGATCTAGCGTTTGTTTCCCAGTCCTAAATGGAGTTGAATCCCATGCAGTTTCTGGTCCTACGAGCAAGAATTGTTTTCTGGTAAGGAAAGTCACTATTGCGCTCACAATGCCATACACTGCTCAAGTAGCACTGGCGACTGTTCCCAGCAAGTACAGTGTATTGAACTGAAGAGGAGCTACTGTTCTTGTCAGTTTCCTAAGCAGAGTTGAACTAGATATGGCCCGTGTGTGTAGGAAGCACAGTTCTTTTGTTCTGAGCAAGCTCACTGTTCAGACCCCATAGGAAACACAGTTGAGTAGAAGAGTGCTCTTTTCTCAAAAGCAGAGTGTGTTTCTTGTAAGGCGAGATAGCGTATGTTTCCCAGTCCTAAATGGAGTTGAATCACATGCAGTTTCTGGTCCTAGAAGCAAGAGTTGTTTTCTGGTAATGAAAGTCACTATTGCGCTCCCAATGACATACACTGTTTAAGTAGCACTCGCGACTGTTCCCAGCAAGTACAGTGTATTGAACAGAAGAGGAGCTACTGTTCTTGTCAGTTTCCTAAGCAGTGTTGAACTAGATATGGCCCGTGTGTGTAGGAAGCACAGTTCTTTTGTTCTGAGCAAGCTCACTCTTTGGACCCCATAGGAAACACAGTAGAGTAGAAGACTGTTTGTTTCTCAAAAGCAGAGTATGTTTCTTGTAAGGCGAGATAGCGTTTGTTTCCCAGTCCTAAATGGAGTTGACTCACATGCAGTTTTTGGTCCTACGAGCAAGAGTTGTTTTCTGGTAAGGAAAGTCACTATTGTGCTCCCATTAACATACACAGTGCAAATAGCACTCGCGTCTGTTCCCAACAAGTACAGTGTATTGGACTGAAGAGGAGCTACTATTCTTGCAGTTTCCTAAGCCGAGTTGAACTAGATATGGCCCGTGTGTGTAGGAAGCACAGTTCTTTTGTTCTGAGCAAGCTCACTGTTCTGGCCCTATAGGAAACACAGAAGAGTAGAAGAGTCCTCTTTTTTCAGAAGCAGAGTGTGTTTCATGTAAGGCGAGCTAGCGTTTGTTTCCCAGTCCTAAATGGAGTTGAATCACGTGCAGTTTCTGGTCCTACGAGCAAGAGTTGTTTTCTGGTAAGAAGAGTCACTATTGTGCTACCATTGCCATACACAGTGCAAATAGCACTCGCGTCTGTTCCCAGCAAGTACAGTGTATTGGACTGAAGAGGAGCTACTATTCTTGCAGTTTCCTAAGCAGAGTTGAACTAGGTATGGCCTGTGTGTGTGAAGCACAGTTCTTTTGTTCTGAGCAAGCTCAATTTTCGGACCCCGTAGCAAACACAGTAGAGTAGAAGAGTGCTCTTTTCTCAAAAGCAGAGTGTGTTTCTTGTAAGGCTAGCTAGTGTTTGTTTCCCAGTCCTAAATGGAGTTGAATAACATGCAGTTTTTGGTCCTATGAGCAAGGGATGTTTTCTGGTAAGGAAAGTCACTATTGTGCTCCCTTTGCCATAAACAGTGCAAATAGCACTCGCGTCTGTTCCCAGCAAGTACTGTGTATTGGACTGAAGAGGAGGTACTGTTCTTGTCAGTTTCCTAAGCACAGTTGAACGAGATATGGCCCGTGTGTGTAGGAAGCACAGTTCTTTTGTTCTGAGCAAGCTCACTGTTCTGGTCCTATAGGAAACACAGAAGAGGAGAAGAGTGCTCTTTTCTCTAAAGCAGAGTGTGTTTCTTCTAAGGTGAGCTAGCGTTTGTATCCCAGTCCTAAATGGAGTTGAATTACATGCAGTTTCTTGTCCTATGAGCAAGAGTTGTTTTCTGGTAAGAAGAGTCACTATTGTGCTCCTATTGCAATACACAGTGCAAACAACACTCGCTACTGTTCTTTGCAAGTACAGTGTATTTGACAGAAGAGGAGCTACTGTTCTTGTCAGTTTCCTAAGCAGAGTTGAACTAAATATGGCTCGTGTGTGTAGGAAGCACAGTTCTTTTGTTCTGAGCAAACTCACTGTTCGGACCCCATAGGAAACACAGTAGAGTAGAAGAGTGCTCTTTTCTCAAAAGCAGAGTGTGTTTCTTGTAAGGCGAGCTAGCGTTTGTTTCCCAGTCCTAAATGGAGTTGAATCAAATGCAGTTTCTGATCCTAGGAGCAAGAATTGTTTTCTGGTAAGAAGAGTAACTATTGCCCTCCCATTGTCATACACAGGGCAAATAGCACTGGTGTCTGTTCCCAGCATGTACAGTGTATTGGACAGAAGAGGATCTACTGTTCTTGTCAGTTTCCTAAGCAGAGTTGAACTAGATATAGCCAATGTGTGTAGGAAGCACAGTTCTTTTGTTCTGAGCAAGCTCACTCTTTTGCCCCTATAGGAAACACAGTACAGTAGAAGTGTGCTCTTTTCTCAAAAGCAGACTGTGTTTCTTGTAAGGCGATCTAGCGTTTGTTTCCCAGTCCTAAATGGAGTTGAATCCCATGCAGTTTCTGGTCCTACGAGCAAGAATTGTTTTCTGGTAAGGAAAGTCACTATTGCGCTCACAATGCCATACACTGCTCAATTAGCACTGGCGACTGTTCCCAGCAAGTACAGTGTATTGAACTGAAGAGGAGCTACTGTTCTTGTCAGTTTCCTAAGCAGAGTTGAACTAGATATGGCCCGTGTGTGTAGGAAGCACAGTTCTTTTGTTCTGAGCAAGCTCACTGTTCGGACCCCATAGGAAACACAGTTGAGTAGAAGAGTGCTCTTTTCTCAAAAGCAGAGTGTGTTTCTTGTAAGGCGAGATAGCGTATGTTTCCCAGTCCTAAATGGAGTTGAATCACATGCAGTTTCTGGTCCTAGAAGCAAGAGTTGTTTTCTGGTAATGAAAGTCACTATTGCGCTCCCAATGACATACACTGTTTAAGTAGCACTCGCGACTGTTCCCAGCAAGTACAGTGTATTGAACAGAAGAGGAGCTACTATTCTTGCAGTTTCCTAAGCAGAGTTGAACTAGATATGGCCCGTGTGTGTAGGGAGCACAGTTCTTTTGTTCTGAGCAAGCTCACTGTTCTGGCCCTATAGGAAACACAGAAGAGTAGAAGAGTCCTCTTTTTTCAGAAGCAGAGTGTGTTTCTTGTAAGGCGAGCTAGCGTTTGTTTCCCAGTCCTAAATGGAGTTGAATCACATGCAGTTTATGGTCCTACGAGCAAGAGTTGTTTTCTGGTAAGAAGAGTCACTATTGTGCTACCATTGCCATACACAGTGCAAATAGCACTCGCGTCTGTTCCCAGCAAGTACAGTGTATTGGACTGAAGAGGAACTACTATTCTTGCAGTTTCCTAAGCAGAGTTGAACTAGATATGGCCCGTGTGTGTAGGAAGCACAGTTCTTTTGTTCTGAGCAAGTTCACTGTTCTGGCCCTATAGGAAACACAGAAGAGTAGAAGAATGCTCTTTTTTCAGAAGCAGAGTGTGTTTCTTGTAAGGCGAGCTAGCGTTTGTTTCCCAGTCCTAAATGGAGTTGAATCACATGCAGTTTCTGGTCCTACGAGCAAGAGTTGTTTTCTGGTAAGAAGAGTCACTATTGTACTACCATTGCCATACACAGTGCAAATAGCACTCGCGTCTGTTCCCAGCAAGTACAGTGTATTGGACAGAAGAGGAGCTACTGTTCTTGTCAGTTTCCTAAGCAGAGTTGAACTAGATATGGCCCGTGTGTGTGAAGCACAGTTCTTTTGTTCTGAGCAAGCTCAATTTTCGGACCCCGTAGCAAACACAGTAGAGTAGAAGAGTGCTCTTTTCTCAAAAGCAGAGTGTGTTTCTTGTAAGGCTAGCTAGTGTTTGTATCCCAGTCCTAAATGGAGTTGAATCACATGCAGTTTTTGGTCCTATGAGCAAGGGATGTTTTCTGGTAAGGAAAGTCACTATTGTGCTCCCTTTGCCATAAACAGTGCAAATAGCACTCGCGTCTGTTCCCAGCAAGTACAGTGTATTGGACTGAAGAGGAGCTACTATTCTTGCAGTTTCCTAAGGAGAGTTGAACTAGATAAGGCCCGTGTGTGTAGGAAGCACAGTTCTTTTGTTCTGAGCAAGCTCACTGTTCTGGCCCTATAGGAAACACAGAAGAGTAGAAGAGTGCTCTTTTTTCAGAAGCAGAGTGTGTTTCTTGTAAGGCGAGCTAACGTTTGTTTCCCAGTCGTAAATGGAGTTGAATCACATGCAGTTTCTGGTCCTACGAGCAAGAGTTGTTTTCTGGTAAGAAGAGTCACTATTGTGCTACCATTGCCATACACAGTGCAAATAGGACTCGCGTCTGCGACCTGCAAGTACAGTGTATTTGATTGAAGAGGAGCTACTGTTCTTTCAGTTTCCTAAGCAGAGTTGAACTAGATATGGCCCGTTTGTGTAGGAAGCACAGTTCTTTTGTTTTGAGCAAGCTCACTGTTCTGGCCCTATAGGAAACACAGTAGAGTAGAAGAGTGCTCTTTTCTCAAAAGCAGAGTGTGTTTTTTTTAAGTCGAACTAGCCTTTGTTTCCCAGTCCTAAATGGAGTTGAATCACATGCAGTTTCTGGTCCTATGAGCAAGAGTTCTTTTCTGGTAAGGAAAGTCACTTTTGTGCTCCTTTTGCCATACACAGTGCAAATAGCACTCGTGTCTGTTCCCAGCAAGTACAGTGTATTTCGACTGAAGAGGATCTACTGTTCTTGTCAGTTTCCTAAGCAGAGTTGAACTAGATATGGCCCGTGTGTGTAGGAAGCACAGTTTTTTTTTTCTGAGCAAGCTCACTGTTCGGACCTCATAAGAAACACAGGAGAATAGAAGACTGCTCTTTTCTCAAAAGCAGAGTGTGTTTCTTGTAAGGCGAGCTAGCGTTTATTTCCCAGTCCCAAATCGAGTTGAATCACATGCAATTTCTGGTCCTACGAGCAAGGGATGTTTTCTGGTAAGGAAAGTCACTATTGTGCTCCCTTTGCCATAAACAGTGCAAATAGCACTCGCGTCTGTTCCCAGCAAGTACAGTGTATTGGACTGAAGAGGAGCTACTATTCTTGCAGTTTCCTAAGCAGAGTTGAACTAGATATGGCCCGTGTGTGTAGGAAGCACAGTTCTTTTGTTCTGAGCAAGCTCACTGTTCTGGCCCTATAGGAAACACAGAAGAGTAGAAGAGTCCTCTTTTTTCAGAAGCACAGTGTGTTTCTGGCAAGGCTAGCTAGTGTTTGTTTCCCAGTCAGAAACAGAATTGAATCTCATGAGTTTCTGGTCCTACGAGAAAGAGTTGTTTTCTGGTAAGAGGAGTCACTATTTCGCTCCCATTGCCATACACAGTGCAAATAGGACTCGCGTCTGCGACCTGCAAGTACAGTGTATTTGACTGAAGAGGAGGTACTGTTCTTTCAGTTTCCTAAGCAGAGTTGAACTAGATATGGTCCGTTTGTGTAGGAAGCACAGTTCTTTTGTTCTGAGCAAGCTCACTGTTCTGGCCCTATAGGAAACACAGTAGAGTAGAAGAGTGCTCTTTTCTCAAAAGCAGAGTGTGTTTGTTTTAAGTCGAACTAGCATTTGTTTCCCAGTCCTAAATGGAGTTGAATCTCATGCAGTTTCTGTTCCTACGAGCAAGAGTTCTTTTCTGGTAAGGAAAGTCACTATTGTGCTCCTTTTGCCATACACAGTGCAAATAGCACTCGTGTCTGTTCCCAGCAAGTACAGTGTATTGGACTGAAGAGGAGCTACTGTTCTTGTCATTTTCCTAAGCAGAGTTGAACTAGATATGGCCCGTGTGTGTAGGAAGCACAGTTCTTTTGTTCTGAGCAAGCTCACTGTTCTGGCCCTATAGGAAACACAGAAGAGTAGAAGAGCCCTCTTTTTTCAGAAGCAGAGTGTGTTTCTTGTAAGCCGAGCTAGCGTTTGTTTCCCAGTCCTAAATTGAGTTGAATCACATGCAGTTTCTGGTCCTACGAGCAAGAGTTGTTTTCTGGTAAAAAGAGTCACTATTGTGCTACCATTGCCATACACAGTGCAAATAGCACTGGCGTCTGTTCCCAGCAAGTACAGTGTATTGGACTGAAGAGGAGCTACTATTCTTGCAGTTTCCTAAGCAGAGTTGAACTAGATATGGCCCGTGTGTGTGAAGCACAGTTCTTTTGTTCTGAGCAAGCTCAATTTTCGGACCCCGTAGCAAACACAGTAGAGTAGAAGTGTGCTCTTTTCTCCAACGAAGAGTGTGCTTCTTCTAAGGCAAAATAGCGTTTGTTTCCAAGTCCTAAATGGAGTTGAACCACATGCAGTTTTTGGTCCTATGAGCAAGGGATGTTTTCTGGTAAGGAAAGTCACTATTGTGCTCCCTTTGCCATAAACAGTGCAAATAGCACTCGCGTCTGTTCCCAGCAAGTACTGTGTATTGGACTGAAGAGGAGGTACTGTTCTTGTCAGTTTCCTAAGCACAGTTGAACGAGATATGGCCCGTGTGTAGGAAGCACAGTTCTTTTGTTCTGAGCAAGCTCACTGTTCTGGTCCTATAGGAAACACAGAAGAGGAGAAGAGTGCTCTTTTCTCTAAAGCAGAGTGTGTTTCTTCTAAGGTGAGCTAGCGTTTGTTTCCCAGTCCTAAATGGAGTTGAATTACATGCAGTTTCTTGTCCTATGAGCAAGAGTTGTTTTCTGGTAAGAAGAGTCTCTATTGTGCTCCTATTGCCATACACAGTGCAAACAACCCTCGCTACTGTTCTTTGCAAGTACAGTGTATTTGACAGAAGAGGAGCTACTGTTCTTGTCAGTTTCCTAAGCAGAGTTGAACTAAATATGGCCCGTGTGTAGGAAGCACAGTTCTTTTGTTCTGAGCAAGCTCACCGTTCGGACCCCATAGGAAACACAGTAGAGTAGAAGAGTGCTCTTTTCTCAAAAGCAGAGTGTGTTTCTTGTAAGGCGAGCTAGCGTTTGTTTCCCAGTCCTAAATGGAGTTGAATCAAATGCAGTTTCTGATCCTAGGAGCAAGAATTGTTTTCTGGTAAGAAGAGTAACTATTGCCCTCCCATTGTCATACACAGGGCAAATAGCACTGGTGTCTGTTCCCAGCATGTACAGTGTATTGGACAGAAGAGGATCTACTGTTCTTGTCAGTTTCCTAAGCAGAGTTGAACTAGATATAGCCAATGTGTGTAGGAAGCACAGTTCTTTTGTTCTGAGCAAGCTCACTCTTTTGCCCCTATAGGAAATACAGTACAGTAGAAGAGTGCTCTATTCTCAAAAGCAGACTGTGTTTCTTTTAAGGCGAGCTAGCTTTTGTTTCCCAGTTTTAAATGGAGTTGAATCACATGCGGTTTCTGGTCCTACGAGCAAGAGTTGTTTTCTGGTAAGGAAAGTCACTATTGCGCTCCTTTTGCCATACACAGTGCAAATAGCACTCGTGTCTGTTCCCAGCAAGTACAGTGTATTGGACTGAAGAGGATCTACTGTTTTGTCAGTTTCCTAAGCAGAGTTGAACTAGATATGGCCCGTGTGTGTCGGAAGCACAGTTATTTTGTTCTGAGCAAACTCACTGTTCAGACCGCATAGGAAACACAGTAGAATAGAAGAGTGCTCTTTTCTCAAAAGCAGAGTGTGTTTCTTGTAAGGCGAGCTAGCATTTGTTTCCCAGTCCAAAATCGAGTTGAATCACATGCAGTTTCTGGTCCTACGAGCAAGGGATGTTTTCTGGTAAGGAAAGTCACTATTGTGCTCCCTTTGCCATAAACAGTGCAAATAGCACTCGCGTCTGTTCCCAGCAAGTACAGTGTATTGGACTGAAGAGGAGCTACTATTCTTGCAGTTACTAAGCAGAGTTGAACTAGATATGGCCCGTGTGTGTAGGAAGCACAGTTCTTTTGTTCTGAGCAAGCTCACTGTTCTGGCCCTATAGGAAACACAGAAGTGTAGAAGAGTGCTCTTTATTCAGAAGCAGAGTGTGTTTCTTGTAAGGCGAGCTAGCGTTTGTTTCCCAGTCCTAAATGGAGTTGAATCACATGCAGTTTCTGGTCCTACGAGTAAGAGTTGTTTTCTGGTAAGAAGAGTCACTATTGTGCTCCCTTTGCCATACACAGGGCAAATAGCACTCGTGTCTGTTCCCAGGAAGTACAGTGTATTGGACTGAAGAGGATCTACTGTTCTTGTCAGTTTCCTAAGCAGAGTTGAACTAGATATGTCCCCTGTGTGTAGGAAGCACAGTTCTTTTGTTCTGAGCTACCTGACTGTTCTGGCCCTAAAGGAAACACAGTAGAGTAGAAGAGTGCTCTTTTCTCAAAAGCAGAGTGTGTTTCTTGTAAGACGAGCTAGCGTTTGTTTCCCAGTCATAAATGGAGTTGAGTCACATGCAGTTTCTGGTCATACGAGCAAGAGTTGTTTTCTGGGAAGAAGAGTCACTATTGCGCTCCCATTGTCACACACCGGGCAAATAGCACTGGCGTCTGTTCCCAGCATGTACAGTCTATTGGACTGAAGAGGATCTACTGTTCTTGTCAGTTTCCTAAGCAGAATTGAACAAGATATGGCCCGTGTATGTAGGAAGCACAGTTCTTTTGTTCTGAGCAAGCTCACTGTTCTGACCCCATAGGAAACACAGTAGAGTAAAAGAGTGCTCTTTTCTCAAAAGCAGAGTGTGTTTCTTGTAAGGCGAGCTCGCGTTTGTTTCCCAGTCCTAAATGGAGTGAATCACATGCAGTTTCTGGTCCTACAAACAAGTGTTGTTTTCTGGAAAGAAGAGTCACTATTGCGCTCCCATTGATGTGCACAGCGCAAATAGCACTGGCATCTGTTGCCAGCATGTACAGTGTATTGGACTGAAGACGAGCTACTGTTCTTGTCAGTTTCCTAAGCAGAGTTGAACTAGATATGTCCCCTGTGTGTAGGAAGCACAGTTCTTTTGTTCTGAGCTACCTGACTGTTCTGGCCCTAAAGGAAACACAGTAGAGTAGAAGAGTGCTCTTTTCTCAAAAGCAGAGTGTGTTTCTTGTAAGGCGAGCTAGCGTTTGTTTCCCAGTCCTAAATGGAGTTGAATCACATGCAGTTTTCGGCCCCATGAGCAAGAGTTGTTTTCTGGTAAGGAAAGTCAATATTGCGCTCGCATTCCCATGCACAGTGCAAATAGCACTCGAGTCTGTGCCCAGCAAGTACAGTGTATTGGACTGAAGAGGAGCTACTGTTCTTGTCAGTTTCATAAACAGAGTTGAACTAGATATGGCCCGTGTGTGTAGGAAGCTCAGTTCTTTTGTTCTGAGCAAGCTCACTGTTCGGACCCAATAGGAAACACAGTAGAGTAGATGAGAGCCCTATTCTCAGAAGCAGAATGTGTTTCTTGTAAGGCGAGCTACCGTTTGTTTCCCAGGCCTAAATGGAGTTGAATCCCATGCAGTTTCTGGTCCTACGAGCAAGAGTTGTTTTCTGGTAAGAAGAGTCACTATTGCACTGTCATTGTCATACACAGGGCAAACAGCCCTGGCGTCTGTTCCCAGCATGTACAGTGTATTGGACTGAAGAGGATCTACAGTTCTTGTCAGTTTCCTAAGCAGAGTTGAACTATATATGGCCCGTGTGTGTAGGAAGCACAGTTCTTTTGTTCTGAGCAAGCTTACTTTTTTGGCCCTCTAGGAAACACAGTAGAGTAGAATAGTGCCCTTTTCTCAAAATCACAGTGTGTTTCTTGTTGGGCAAGCCTGCGTTTGTTTCCCAGTCCTAAATGAAGGTGAATCACATGCAGTTTTTGGTCCTATGAGCAAGACTTATTTTCTGGTAAGGAAAGTCACTATTGGGCTCCCATTGCCATAAAGAGTACAAATAGCACTCGCGTCTGTTCCCAGCAAGTACAGTGTTTTGGACTGAAGAGGAGCTACTGTTCTTGTCAGTTTCCTAAACAGAGTTGAACTATATATGGCCCGTCTGTGTAGGAAGCACAGTTCTTTTGTTCTGAGCAAGCTCACTGTTCGGACCCCATAAAAAACACAGTAGAGTAGAAGAGTGCCCTTTTCTCAGAAGCAGAGTGTGTTTCTTGTAAGGCGAGCTAGGGTTGGTTTCCCAGTCCTAAATGGAGTTGAATCTCATGCAGTTTCTGGTCCTACGAGCAAGAGTTGTTTTCTGGTAAGAAGAGTCACTATTGCGCTCCCATTGTCATACACAGGGCAAACAGCACTGGCGTCTGTTACCAGCAAGTACAGTGTATTGGACTGAAGAGGAGCTACTGTTCTTGTCAGTTTCTTAACCAGAGTTGAACTAGATATGGCCCGTGTTTGTAGGAAGCAGAGTTCTTTTGTTCTGAGCAACCTCACTGTTTTGGCCCTATAGGAAACACAGTAGAGTAGAAGATTACCCTTTTCTCAAAAGCAGAGTGTGTTTCTTGTAAGGCGAGCTAGCGTTTGTTTCCCAGTCCTAAATGGAGTTGAATCACATGCAGTTTCTAGTTCTACGAGCAAGAGTTGTTTTCTCATAACAAGAGTCACTGTTGTGCTCCCATTGTCGTACACAGGGCAAATAGCACTGGCGTCTGTTCCCAGCATTTACAGTGTATTGGACTGAAGAGGATCTACTGTTCTTGTCATTTTCCTCTGCAGAATTGATCTACATATGGCCCGTGTGTGTGGGAAGCACACTTCTTTTGTTCTGAGAAAGCTCACTGTCCTGGCCCTATAGGAAACACAGTAGAGTAGAAGAGTGCTCTTTTCTCAAAAGCAGAGTGTGTTTTTTGTAAGGCCAGCTGGCGTTTGTTTCCAGTCCTAAATGGAGTTGAATCACATGCAGTTTTTGGTCCTACGAGCAAGAGTTGTTTTCTGGTAAGAAGACTCACTATTGCGCTCCCATTTCCATACACAGTGCAAATAACACTCGTGTCTTTTTCCAGGAAGTACAGTGTATTGGAATAAAGGGGAGCTACTGTTTCTGTCAGTTTCCTAAGCACAGTTAAATTAGATATGGCACGTGTGTGTAGGAAGCACAGTTCTTTTGTTCTGAGCAAGCTCACTATTCTGGCCCTATAGTAAACACAGTAGAGTAGAAGAGTACTCTTCTCTCAAAAGCAGAGGGTGTTTCCTGTAAGGCGAGCTAGCATTTGTTTCCCAGTCCTAAATGGAGTTGAATCACATGCAGTTTCTGGTCCTACGAGCAAGAGTTGTTTTCTGGTAAGGAAAGTCACTATTGCGCTCCCATTGACAAACACAGTGCAAATAGCACTCGCCTCTATTCCCAGCAAATACACTGTATTGGACTGAAGAGGAGCTACTGTTCTTGTCAGTTTCCTAAGCAGAGTTGAACTAGATATGGCCCGTGTGTGCAGGAAGCACAGTTCTTTTGTTCTGTGCAAGCTCACTGTTCGGACCCCTTAGGAAACACAGTAGAGTAGAAGAGTGCCCTTTTCTCAGAAGCAGAGTTTGTTTCTTGTAAAGCAAGCTAGCGTTTGTTTCCCAGTCCTAAAGGGAGTTGAATCACATGCAGTTTCTGGTCCTACGAGCAAGAGTTGTTTTCTGGTAAGAGGAGTCACTATTGCGCTCCCATTGCCATACACAGTGCAAATAGCACTCGCGACTGTTCTCAACAAGTACAGTGTATTGGACTGAAGAGGAGCTACTGTTCTTGTCAGTTTCCTAAGCAGAGTTGAACTAGATATGGCCGCTGTGTGTAGGAAGCACATTTCTTTTGTTCTGAGCAAGCTCACTGTTTGGACCACATAGGAAATACAGTAGAGTAGAAGAGTGTTCTTTTCTCAAAAGCAGAGTGTGTTTCTTGGAAGGCGAGCTAGTGTTTGTTTCCCAGTCCTAAATGGAGTTGAATCACATGCAGTTTCTGGTCCTACAAGCAAGATTTGTTTTCTGTTAAGAAGAGTCACTATTGTGCTCCCATTGTCATACACAGGGCAAATAGCACTGGCGTCTATTCCCAGCTTGTACAGTGTATTGGACTAAAGAGGATCTACTGTTCTTGTCAGTTTCCTAAGCAGAATTGAACTAGATATGGCCGTGTATGTAGGAAGCACAGTTCTTTTGTTCTGAGCAAGCTCAATGTTTTGGCCCTATAGGAAACACAGTAGAATAGAAGAGTGCTCTTTTCTCAAAAGCAGAGTGTGTTTATTGTAAGGCGAGCTAGCGTTTGTTTCCCAGTCCTAAATGGAGTTGAATTACATGCAGTTTTTGGTCTTACGAGCAAGTGTTGTTTTCTGGAAAAAAGAGTCACTATTGGGCTGCCATTGTCATAAACATTACAAATAGCACTGGTGTCTGTTCCCAGCATGTACAGTGTATTGGACTGAAGAGGAGCTACTGTTCTTGTCAGTTTCCTAAGCAGAGTTGAACTAGATATGGCCGCTGTGTGTAGGAAGCACAGTTCTTTTGTTCTGAGCAAGCTCACTGTTAGGATACCATAGGAAACACAGTAGAGTAGAAGAGTGCCCTTTCCTAAAAGCAGAATGTGTTTCTTGGAAGGGGAGCTAGCGTTTGTTTCCCAGTCCTAAATGGAGTTGAATCACATGCAGTTTCTGGTTCTACGAGCAAGAGTTGTTTTCTGGTAAGAAGAGTGACTATTGTTCTCCCATTGCCATACACAGGGCAAATAGCACTGGCATCTGTTCCCAGCATGTACATTGTATTGGACTGAAGAGGAGCTACTATTCTTGTCAGTTTCTTAAGAAGAGTTGAACTAGATATGCCCCGTGTGTGTAGGAAGCACAGTTCTTTTGTTCTGAGTAAGCTCACTGTTCTGGCCCTATAGGAAACATATTAGAGTAGAAGAGTGCCCTTTCCTAAAAGCAGAGTGTGTTTCTTGTAAGGTGAGCTAGCGTTTGTTTCCCAGTCCTAAATGGAGTTGAGTCACATGCAGGTTCTGGTTTTATGAGCAAGAGTTGTTTTCTGGTAAGAAGAGTCACTATTGCGCTCCCATTGTCATACATAGGGCAAATAGCACTCGTGTCTGTTCCCAGCAACTTCAGTGTATTGGACTGAAGAGGATCTACTATTCTTGTCAGTTTCCTAAGCAGAGTTGAACTAAATAGAGTCGGTGTGTGTTGGACGCACAGTTCTTTTGTTCTGAGCAGCTCACTCTTCTGGCCCTATAGGAAACACAATAGAGTAAAAGAGTGCCCTTTCCTAAAAGCAGAGTGTGTTTCTTGTAAGGCGAGCTAGCGTTTGTTTCCCAGTCCTAAATGGAGTTGAATCACATGCAGTTTTTGGTCCTACGAACAAGAGTAGTTTTCTGGTAAGGAAAGTCACTATTGTGCTCCCATTGCCATACACACTGCAAATAGCCCTCGCATCTGTTCCCATTTAGTACAGTGTATTGGACTGAAGAGGATCTACTATTCTTGTCAGTTTCCTAAGCAGAATTGAACTAGATATGGCCGTGTGTGTAGGAAGCACAGTTCATTTTTTCTGAGCAAGCTCACTGTTTTGGCCCTATAGGAAACACAGTAGAGTAGAAGAGTGCTATATTCTCAAAAACAGAGTGTGTTTTTTGTAATGGAGCTAGCGTTTGTTTCGCAGTCCTAAATGGATTTGAATCACATGCAGTTTCTGGTCCTACAAACAAGAGTTGTTTTTTGGTAAGAAGAGTCACTATTGGGCTCCCAATGTCATACACAGGGCAAATAGCACTGGCGTCTGTTCCCAGCATACAGTGTATTGGACTGAAGAGGATCTACTGTCCTTGTCAGTTTCCTATGCAGAATTGATCTAGATATTTCCCGTGTGTGTAGGAAGCACAGTTCTTTTGTTCTGAGCAAGCTCACTGTTCTGGCCCTATAGCAAACACAGTAGAGAAGAAGAGTGCTCTTTTCTCAAAAGCAGAGTGTGTTTCTTGTAAGGCGAGCTAGCGTTTGTTTCCCAGTCCTAAATGGAGTTGAATCACATGCAGTTTTTGGTCGTACGATCAAGAGTTGTTTTCTGGAAAGAAGAGTCACTATTGCGCTCCCATTGCCATAGACAGTGCAAATAGCACTTGCATCTGTTCCCAGCAAGTACAGTGTATTGGACTGAAGAGGAGCTACTATTCTTGTCAGTTTCCTAAGCAGAGTTGAAATACATATGGCTCGTGTGTGTAGGAAGCACAGTTCTTTTATTCTGATCAAGCTCACTGATCGGACCCCATAGGAAACACTTTAGAGTAGAAGAGGGCTCATTTCTCAAAAGCAGAGTTTGTTTCTTGCAAGGCGAGTTAGCGTTTTTTCCCAGTCCTAAATGGAGTTGTGTCACATGCAGTTTCTGGTTTTACGAGCAAGAGTTGTTTTCTGGTAAGAAGAGTCACTATTGCGCTCCCATTGTCATACACAGGGCAAATAGCACTCGCGTCTATTCTCAGCAAGTACAGTGTATTGGACTGAAGGGGATCTACTATTCTTGTCAGTTTCCTAAGCATATTGAACTAAATATAGTCGGTGTGTTGGAAGCACAGTTCTTTTGTTCTGAGCAAGCTCACTCTTCTGGCCCTATAGAAAACACATTAGAGTTGAAGAGTGCCCTTTCCTAAAAGCAGAGTGTGTTTCTTGTAAGACGAGCTAGCGTTTGTTTCCCAGTCCT
Source organism: Peromyscus eremicus (assembly GCF_949786415.1). Taxonomy (NCBI): domain Eukaryota; kingdom Metazoa; phylum Chordata; class Mammalia; order Rodentia; family Cricetidae; genus Peromyscus; species Peromyscus eremicus. Next base: position 53,425 of record NW_026735315.1, read on the forward strand.
AAATGGAGTAAAATCACATGCAGTTTCTGTTCCTACGAGCAAGAGTTGTTTTCTGGTAAGAAGAGACACTATTGTGCTCCCATTGTAATACACAGGGCAAATAGCACTGGCGTCTATTCCCAGCATGTACAGTGTATTGGACTGAAGAGGATCTATTGTTCTTGTCAGTTTCCTAAGCAGAATTGAACTAGATATGGCCGTGTGTGTAGGAAGCACAGTTCTTTTGGTCTGAGCAAGCTCACTGTTTTGGCCCTATAGGAAACACAGTAGAGTAGAAGAGTGCCCTTCTCAAAAGCAGAGTGTGTTTCTTGTAAGGCGAGCTAGCGTTTGTTTTTCAGTCCCAAATGGAGTTGAATCACATGCAGTTTCTGGTCCTACGAGCAAGAGTTGTTTTCTGGTAAGAAGAGTCACTATTGCGCTCCCATTGACATACACAGGTAAAATAGCACTGGCATCTGTTCCCAGCATGTACAGTGTATTGGACTGAAGAGGATCTACTGTCCTTGTCAGTTTCCTATGCAGAATTGATCTAGATATGGCCCGTGTGTTTAGGAAGCACAATTCTTTTGTTCTGAGCAAGCTCATTGTTCTGGCTGTATAGGAAACACAGTAGAGTAGAAGAGTGCTCTTTTCTCAAAAGCAGAGTGTTTTTCTTGTAAGGCGAGCTAGCGTTTGTTTTTCAGTCCTAAATGGAGTTGAATCACATGCAGTTTCTGGTCCTACGAGCAAGAGTTGTTTTCTGGTAAGAAGAGTCACTATTATGCTCCCATTGACATACACAGGTAAAATAGCACTGACATCTGTTCCCAGCATGTACAGTGTATTGGACTGAAGACGATCTACTGTCCTTGTCAGTTTCCTATGCAGAATTGATTTAGATATGGCCGTGTGTGTAGGACGCACAATTCTTTTGTTCTGAGCAAGCTCATTGTTCTGGCTGTATAGGAAACACAGTAGAGTAGAAGAGTGCTCTTTTCTCAAAAGCAGAGTGTGTTTCTTGTAAGGCGAGCTAGCGTTTGTTTCCCAGTCCTAAATGGAGTTGAATCACATGCAGGTTTTGGTCCTAAGAGCAAGAGTTGATTTCTGGAAAGAGGAGTCACTATTGCGCACCCATTGCCATACACAGTGCAAATAGCACTGGCGTCTGTTCCCAGCAAGTACAGTGTATTGGACTGAAGAGGAGCTACTGTTCTTGTCAGTTTCCTAAGCAGAGTTGAACTAGATATGGCCCGTGTGTGTAGGAAGCACAGTTCTTTTGTTCTGAGCAAGCTCACTTTTCGGATCCCATAGGAAACACAGTAGAGTAGAAGAGTGCTCTTTTCTCAAAAGCAGAGTGTGTTTCTTGTAAGGCGAGCTAGTCTTTGTTTCCCAGTCAGAAATGGAGTTGAATCCCATGCAGTTTCTTGTCCTACAAGCAATAGTTGTCTTCTGGTAAGAAGAGTCACTATTGCCCTCCAATTGTCATACAAATTATAAATAGCACTGGCGTCTGTTCCCAGCATGTACAGTGTATTGGACTTAGGAGGATCTACTGTTATTGTCAGTTTCCTAAGCAGAATTGAATTAGATAAGGCCGTGTGTGTAGGAGGGACAGTTCTTTTGTTCTGAGCAAGCTCACTGTTCTGGCCCTATAGGAAACACAGTAGAGTAGAAGAGTGATCTTTACTCAAAAGCAGAGTGTGTTTCTTGTAAGGCGAGCTTGTGTTTGTTTCCCAGTCCTAAATGGAGTTGAATCACATGCAGTTTTTGGTCCTACGAGCAAGAGTTGTTTTCTTGTAAGAAGAGTCAGTATTGCGCTCCCATTGACATACATAGAGCAAATAGCACTGGCGACTGTTCCCAGCACGTACAGTGTATTGGACTGAAGAGGAGCTACTCTTCTTGTCAGTTTCCTAAGCAGAATTGAATTAGATATGGCCGTGTGTGTAGGAAGCACAGTTCTTTTGTTCTGAGCAAGCTCACTGTTCTGGCCCTATAGGAAACACAGTAGAGTAGAAGAGTGCTCTTTTCTCAAAAGCAGAGTTTGTTTCTTGTAAGGGAGCTAGCGTTTGTTTCGCAGTCTTAAATGGAGTTGAATCACATGCAGTTTCTGGTCCTAAGAGCAAGAGTTGTTTTCTGGTAAGAAGAGTCACTATTGCGCTCTCGTTGTCATACACAGGGCAAATAGCACTGGCATCTGTTCCCAGCATGTACAGTGTATTGGACTGAAGAGGATCTACTGTTCTTGTCAGTTTCCTAATCAGAGTTGTACTAAATATAGTCGGTGTGTGTAGGAAGCACAGTTCTTTTGTTCTGAGAAAGCTCACTCTTCGGACCCTATAGGAAACACAGTAGAGTAGAAGTGTGCCCTTTTCTCAAAAGCAGAGTGTATTTCTTGTAAGGCGAGCTAGCGTTTGTTTCCCAGTCCTAAATGGAGTTGAATCCCATGCAGTTTTTGGTCCTACGAGCAAGAGTTGTTTTCTGGAAAGAAGAGTCACTATTGCGCTCCCATTGCTATACACAGGGCAAATAGCACTGGCGTCTGTTCCCAGGATGTGCAGTGTATTGGACTGAAGAGGATCTACTGTTCTTGTCAGTTTCCTAAGCAGAGTTGAACTAAATATAGTCGGTGTGTGTAGGAAGCACAGTTCTTTTGTTCTGAGCAAGCTCACTCTTCTGGCCCTATAGGAATCACATTAGAGTAGAAGAGTGCTCTTTTCTCAAAAGCAGAGTGTGTTTCTTGTAAGACGACCTAGCGTTTGTTTCCCAGTCCTAAATGGAGTTGAATCACATGCAGTTTTTGGTCCCATGAGCAAGAGTTGTTTTCTGGAAAGAAGAGTCACTATTGCGCTCCCATTGCCATACACAGTGCAAATAGCACTGGCGTCTGTTCCCAGCAAGTACAGTGTATTGGACTGAAGAGGAGCTACTGTTCTTGTCAGTTTCCTAAGCAGAGTTGAACTAGATATGGCCCGTGTGTGTAGGAAGCACAGTTCTTTTGTTCTGAGCAAGCTCACTGTTTTGGCCCTTTAGGAAACACAGTAGAGTAGAAGAGTGCTCTTTTCTCAAAAGCAGAGTGTGTTTCTTGTAAGGGTGCTAGCGTTTGTTTCGCAGTCTTAAATGGAGTTGAATCACATGCAGTTTCTCGTCCTACGAGCAAGAGTTGTTTTCTGGTAAGAAGAGTCACTATTGTGCTCTCGTTGTCATACACAGGGCAAATAGCACTGGCATCTGTTCCCAGCATGTACAGTGTATTGGACTGAAGAGGATCTACTGTTCTTGTAAGTTTCATAATCAGAGTTGTACTAAATATAGTCGGTGTGTGTAGGCAGCACAGTTCTTTTGTTCTGAGCAAGCTCACTCTTCTGGCCCTATAGGAATCACATTAGAGTAGAAGAGTGCTCTTTTCTCAAAAGCAGAGTGTGTTTCTTGTAAGGCAAGCTAGCGTTTGTTTCCCAGTCCTAAATGGAGTAAAATCACATGCAGTTTCTGGTCCTACGAGCAAGAGTTGTTCTCTGGAGAGAAGAGTCACTATTGCGCTGCCATTGTCATACACAGGGCAAATAGCACTGGCGTCTATTCCCTGCATGTACAGTGTATTGGACTGAGGAGGAGCTACTGTTCTTGTCAGTATCCTAAGCAGAGTTGAACTAGATATGGCCCGTGTGTAGGAAGCACGGTTCTTTTGTTCAGAGCAAGCTCACTGTTCGGACCCTATAGGAAACACAGTAGAGTAGATGAGTTGTCTTTTCTCAAAAGCAGAGTGTGTTTATTGCAAGGCGAGCTAGCGTTTGTTTCCCAGTTCTAAATGGAGTTGAATCTCATGCAGTTTCTGGTCCTACGAGCAAGAGTTGTTTTCTGGTAAGGAAAGTCACTCTTGTGATCCCATTGCCACACACAGTGCAAAAAGCACTCCCGTCTGTTACCATCAAGTACAGTGTATTGGACTGAAGAGGATCTACTGTTCTTGTCAGTTTCCTAAGAAGAGTTGGAATAGATATGGCCCGTGTGTGTAGGAAGCACAGTTCTTTTGTTCTGAGCAAGCTCACTCTTCGGACCCTATAGGAAACACAGTAGAGTAGAAGTGTGCTCTTTTCTCAAAAGCAGAGTGTATTTCTTGTAACGCGAGCTAGTGTTTGTTTTCCAGTCAGAAATGGAGTTGAAACCCATGCAGTTTCTGGTCCTATGAGCAAGAGTTGTTTTCTGGTAAGAAGAGTCACTATTGTGCTCCCATTGCCATACACAGCGCAAATAGCACTGGCGTCTGTTCCCAGCAAGTACAGTGTATTGGACTGAAGAGGAGCTACTGTTCTTGTCAGTTTCCTAAGCAGAGTTGAACTGGATATGGCCCGTGTGTGTAGGAAGCACACGTCTTCTGTTCTGAGCAAGCTCACTGTTCGGATCCCATAGGAAACACAGTAGAGTAGAAGAGTGCTCTTTTCTCAAAAGCAGAGTGTGTTTCCTGTAAGGCGAGTTAGCGTTTGTTTCCCAGTCCTAAATGGAGTTGAATCACATGCAGTTTCTGGTTTTACGAGCAAGAGCTGTTTTCTGGTAAGAAGAGTCACTATTGCGCTCCCATTGTCATACACAGGGCAAATAGCATTCGCGTCTGTTCCCTGCAAGTACAGTGTATTGGACTGAAGAAGATCTACTATTCTTGTCAGTTTCCTAAGCAGAGTTGAACTGGATATGGCCCGTGTGTGTAGGAAGCACACTTCTTCTGTTCTGAGCAAGCTCACTGTTCGGATCCCATAGGAAACACAGTAGAGTAGAAGAGTGCTCTTTTCTCAAAAGTAGAGTGTGTTTCTTGTAAGGCGAGTTAGTGTTTGTTTCCCAGTCCTAAATGGAGTTGAATCACATGCAGTTTCTGGTCCACGAGCAAGAGTTGTTTTCTGGTAAGAAGAGTCACTATTGCGTTCCCATTGTCATACACAGGGCAAATAGCACTCGCGTCTGTTCCCAGCAAGTACAGTGTATTGGACTGAAGAGGATCTACTATTCTTGTCAGTTTCCTAAGCATATGGAACTAAATATAGTCGGTGTGTGTTGGAAGCACAGTTCTTTTGTTCTGAGCAAGCTCACTCTTCTGGCCCTATAGGAAACACATTAGAGTAGAAGAGTGCCATTTCCTAAAAGCAGAGTGTGTTTCTTGTAAGACGAGCTAGCATTTGTTTCCCAGTCCTAAATGGAGTAAAATCACATGCAGTTTCTGTTCCTACGAGCAACAGTTGTTTTCTGGTAAGAAGAGTCACTATTGTGCTCCTATAGTAATACACAGGGCAAATAGCACTGGCGTCTATTCCCAGCATGTACAGTGTATTGGACTGAACAGGATCTACTGTTCTTGTCAGTTTCCTAAGCAGAATTGAACTAGATATGGCCGTGTGTGTAGGAAGCACAGTTCTTTTGTTCTGAGCAAGCTCACTGTTTTGGCCCTATAGGAAACACAGTAGAGTAGAAGAGTGCCCTTTTCTCAAAAGCAGAGTGTGTTTCTTGTAAGGCGAGCTAGCGTTTTTTTTTCAGTCCTAAATGGAGTTGAATCACATGCAGTTTCTGGTCCTACGAGCAAGAGTTGTTTTCTGTTAAGAAGAGTCACTATTGCGCTCCCATTGACATACACAGGTAAAATAGCTCTGGCATCTGTTCCCAGCATGTACAGTGTATTGGACTGAAGAGGATCTACTGTTCTTGTCAGTTTCCTAAGCAGAGTTGAACTAGATATGGCCCGTGTGTTTAGGAAGCACAGTTCTTTTGTTCTGAGCAAGCTCAGTGTTTGGACCCCAGAAGAAACACAGAAGAGCAGAAGAGTGCTCTTTTCTCAAAAGCAGAGTGTGTTTCTTGCAAGGCGAGCTAGCATTTGTTTTGCAGTCCTAAATGGAGTTGAATCACATGCACTTTCTGGTCCTACGAGCTAAAGTTGTCTTCTGGTGAGAAGAGTCACTATTGCGCTCCAATTGTCATACACATTACAAATAGCACTGGCGTTTTTTCCCAGCATGTACAGTGTATTGGACTGAAGAGGATCTACTGTTATTGTCAGTTTCCTAAGCAGAATTGAACTAGATATGGCCCGTGTGTGTAGGAAGCACAGTTCCTTTTTTCTGAGCAAGCTCACTGTTCTGGCCCTATCGGAAACACATTAGAGTAGAAGAGTGCTCTTTTCTCAAAAGCAGAGTGTGTTTCTTGTAAGGCGAGCTAGCGTTTGTTTCCCAGTCGTAAATGGAGTTGAATCACATGCAGTTTCTGGTCCTGCGAGCAAGAGTTGTTTTCTGGTAAGAAGAGAGAATATTGCGCTCTCATTGTCATACACAAGGCAAATAGCACTGGAGTCTATTCCCAACATGTACAGTGTATTAGACTGTAGAGGATCTACTGTTCTTGTCAGTTTCCTAAGCAGAATTGAACCAGATATGGCCGTGTGTCTAGGAAGCACAGTTCTTTTGTTCTGAGCAAGCTCACTGTTTTGGCTCTATAGGAAACACAGTAGAGTAGAAGAGTGCTCTTTTCTCAAAAGCTGAGTGTGTTTCTTGTAAGGAGAGCTGGCGTTTGTTTCCCAGTCCTAAAAGGAGTTGAATCACATGAAGTTTTTGATCCCATGAGCAAGAGTTGTTTTCTGTAAGGAAAGTCACTATTGTGCTCCCATTCCCATACACAGAGCAAATAGCACTCGCGTCTGTTCCCAGCAAGTACAGTGTATTGGACTGAAGAGGAGATACTGTTCTTGTCAGTTTCCTAAGCAGAGTTGAACTAGATTTGGCCCGTGTGTGTAGGAAGCACAGTTCTTTTGTTCTGAGCAAGCTCACTGTTCAGATCCCATAGGAAACACAGTAGAGTAGAAGAGTGCTCTTTTCTCAAAAGCAGAGTGTGTTTCTTGTAAGGCGAGCTAGTGTTTGTTTCCGAGTCAGAAATGGAGTTGAATCCCATGCAGTTTCTGGTCCCACGAGCAAGAGATGTTTTCTGGTAAGAAGAGTCACTATTGCGCTCTCGTTGTCATACACAGGGCAAATAGCACTGGCATCTGTTCCCATCATGTACAGTGTATTGGACTGATGAGGATCTACTGTTCTTGTCAGTTTCCTAATCAGAGTTGCACTAAATATAGTCGGTGTGTGTAGGAAGCACAGTTCTTTTGTTCTGAGAAAGCTCACTCTTCGGACCCTATAGGAAACACAGTAGAGTAGAAGTGTGCCCTTTTCTCAAAAGCAGAGTGTATTTCTTGTAAGGCGAGCTAGCGTTTGTTTCTCAGTCCTAAATGGAGTTGAATCCCATGCAGTTTTTCGTCCTACGAGCAAGAGTTGTTTTCTGGAAAGAAGAGTCACTATTGCGCTCCCATTGCTATACACAGGGCAAATAGCACTGGCGTCTGTTCCCAGCATGTGCAGTGTATTGGACTGAAGAGGATCTACTGTTCTTGTCAGTTTCCTAAGCAGAGTTGAACTAAATATAGTCGGTGTGTGTAGGAAGCACAGTTCTTTTGTTCTGAGCAAGCTCACTCTTCTGGCCCTATAGGAATCACATTAGAGTAGAAGAGTGCTCTTTCCTAAAAGCAGAGTGTGTTTCTTGTAAGACGAGCTAGCGTTTGTTTCCCAGTCCTAAATGGAGTAAAATCACACGCAGTTTCTGTTCCTACGAGCAAGAGTTGTTTTCTGGTAAGAAGAGACACTATTGCGCTCCTATTGTAATACACAGTGCAAATAGCACTGGCGTCTATTCCCAGCATGTACAGTGTATTGGACTGAAGAGGATCTACTGTTCTTGTCAGGTTCCTAAGCAGAATTGAACTAGATATGGCCGTGTGTGTAGGAAGCACAGTTCTTTTGTTCTGAGCAAGCTCACTGTTTTGGCCCTATAGGAAACACAGTAGAGTAGAAGAGTGCCCTTTTCGCAAAAGTAGAGTGTGTTTTTTGTAAGGCGACCTAGCGTTTGTTTCCCAGTCCTAAATGGAGTTGAATCACATGCAGTTTTTGGTCCCATGAGCAAGAGTTGTTTTCTGGAAAGAAGAGTCACTATTGCGCTCCCATTGCCATACACAGTGCAAATAGCACTGGCGTCTGTTCCCAGCAAGTACAGTGTATTGGACTGAAGAGGAGCTACTGTTCTTGTCAGTTTCCTAAGCAGAGTTGAACTAGATATGGCCCGTGTGTGTAGGAAGCACGGTTCTTTTGTTCGGAGCAAGCTCACTGTTCGGACCCCATAGGAAACACAGTAGAGTAGATGAGTTGTCTTTTCTCAAAAGCAGAGTGTGTTTATTGTAAGGCGAGCTAGCGTTTGTTTCCCAGTTCTAAATGGAGTTGAATCTCATGCAGTTTCTGGTCCTACGAGCAAGAGTTGTTTTCTGGTAAGGAAAGTCACTATTGCGCTCCCATTGCCACACACAGTGCAAATAGCACTCCCGTCTGTTACCATCAAGTACAGTGTATTGGACTGAAGAGGATCTACTGTTCTTGTCAGTTTCCTAAGAAGAGGTGGAATAGATATGGCCCGTGTGTGTAGGAAGCACAGTTCTTTTGTTCTGAGCAAGCTCACTCTTCGGACCCTATAGGAAACACAGTAGAGTAGAAGTGTGCTCTTTTCTCAAAAGCAGAGTGTATTTCTTGTAAGGCGAGCTAGTGTTTGTTTCCCAGTCCTAAATGGTGTTGAATCCCATGCAGTTTCTAGTCCTATGTGCAAGATTTGTTTTCTGTTAAGAAGAGTCACTATTGTGCTCCCATTGCCATACACAGTGTAAATAGCACTCGCGTCTGTTCCCACCAATTACAGTGTATTGGACTGTAGAGGAGCTACTGTTCTTGTCAGTTTCCTATGCAGAATTGAACTAGATATGGCCCGTGTCTAGGAAGCACAGTTCTTTTGTTCTGAGCAAGCTCACTGTTCGGATCCCATAGGAAACACAGTAGAGTAGAAGAGTGCTCTTTTCTCAAAAGCAGAGTGTGTTTCTTGTAAGGCGAGCTAGCGTTTGTTTCCCAGTCCTAAATGGATTTGAATCACATGCAGTTTCTGGTTTTATGAGCAAGAGTTGTTTTGTGGTATGAATAGTCACAATTGCGCTCCCATTGTCATACACAGTGCAAATAGCATTCGCGTCTGTTCTCCGCAAGTACATTGTATTGGACTGAAGAGGATCTACTGTTCTTGTCAGTTTCCTAAGGAGAATTGAACTAGATATGGCCCGTGTGTGTAGGAAGCACAGTTCTTTTGTTCTGAGCAAGCTCACTGTTCTGGCACTAAAGGAAACACAGTAGAGTAGAAGAGTGCTCCTTCCTCAAAAGCAGAGTGTGTTACTTGTAAGGCGAGCTAGCATTTGTTTCCCAGTCCTAAATGGAGTTGAATCACATGCAGGTTTTGGTCCTACGAGCAAGAGTTGCTTTCTGGTAAGGAAAGTCACTATTGCGCTCCCATTGCCATACACAGTGCAAATAGCACTGGCATCTGTTGCCAGCAAGTACAGTGTATTAGACTGAAGAGGCGCTACTTCTCTTGTCAATTTCGTAAGGAGAATTGAACTAGATATGGCCCATGTGTGCAGGAAGCACAGTTCTTTTGTTCTGAGCAAGCTCACTGTTCTGTCCCTATAGGAAACACAGTAGAGTAGAGGAGTGCTCTTTTCTCAAAAGCAGAGTGTGTTTCTTGTAAGTCTAGCTAGCGTTTGTTTCCCAGTCCTAAATGGAGGTGAATCAAATGCAGCTTTTGGTCCTACGAGCAAGAGTTGTTTTCTGGTAAGAAGAGTCACTATTGCGCTCCCATTGCCATACACAGTAAAAATAGCACTTGCATCTGTTCCCAGCAAGTACAGTGTATTGGACTGAAGAGGAGCTACTGTTCATGTCATTTTCCTAAGCAGAGTTGTATTAGATATGGCGTTAGTGTGTAGGAAGCACAGTTCTCTTGTTCTCAGCAAGCTCACTGTTCGGACCCCATAGAAAACACAGTAGAGTAGAAGAGTGCTCTTTACTCAAAAAGAAGACTGTGTTTCTTGTAAGGCGAGCTAGTGTTTGTTTCCCAGTCCTAAATGGAGTTGAATCATACGCAGTTTTTGGTCCTACGAGCAAGAGTTGTTTTTTGGTAAGGAAAGTCACTATTGCGCTCCATTTCCATACACAGTGCAAATAGCACTCACGTCTGTTCGAAGCAAATACAGTGTATTGGACTGAAGAGGAGATACTGTTCTCATCAGTTTCCAAAGCAGAGTTGAACTAGATATGGCCCGTGTGTGTAGGAAGCACAGTTCTTTTGTTCTGAGAAAGCTCACTGTTCTGGCCCTATAGGAAACACAGTAGAGTAGAAGAGTGCTCTTTTCTAAAAAACAGAGTGTTTCATGTCAGGCGAGCTAGCGTTTGTTTCCCAGTCCTAAATGGAGCTGAATTACATGCAGTTTCTGGTCCTAGGAGCAAGAGTTGTTTTCTGGTAAGAAGAGTCACTATTATGCTCCCATTGTCATACACAGGGCAAATAGCACTGGCGTCTGTTCCCAGCATGTACAGTGTATTGGACTGAAGAGGAGCTACTGTTCTTGTCAGGTTCCTAAGCAGAGTTGAACTAGATATGGCCCGTGTGTGTAGGAAGCACAGTTCTTTTGTTCTCAGCAAGCTCACTGTTCGGACCCCATTGGAAACACAGTAGAGTAGAAGAGTGCTCTTTTCTCAAAAGCAGAGTCTGTTTCTTGTAAGGCAAGCTAGGGTTTGTTTCCCAGTCCTAAATGGAGTGGAATCAAATGCAGTTTTTGGTCTTACGAGCAAGAGTTGTTTTCTGGTAAGAAGAGTCACTATTGCGCTCCCATTGCCATACACAGTGCAAATAGCACTAGCGTCTGTTCCCAGCTAGTACAGTGTATTGGACTGAAGAGGAGCTACTGTTCTTGTCAGGTTCCTAAGCAGAGTTGAACTAGATATGGCCCGTGTGTGTAGGAAGCACGGTTCTTTTGTTCTGAGCAAGCTCACTGTTCGGACCCTATAGGAAACACAGTAGAGTAGAAGTGTGCCCTTTTCTCAAAAGCAGAGTGTATTTCTTGTAAGGCGAGCTAGCGTTTGTTTCTCAGTCCTAAATGGAGTTGAATCCCATGCAGTTTTTGGTCCTACGAGCAAGAGTTGTTTTCTGGAAAGAAGAGTCACTATTGCGCTCCCATTGCTATACACAGGGCAAATAGCACTGGCGTCTGTTCCCAGCATGTGCAGTGTATTGGACTGAAGAGGATCTACTGTTCTTGTCAGTTTCCTAAGCAGAGTTGAACTAAATATAGTCGGTGTGTGTAGGAAGCACAGTTCTTTTGTTCTGAGTAAGCTCACTCTTCTGGCCCTATAGGAATCACATTAGAGTAGAAGAGTGCCCTTTTCGCAAAAGTAGAGTGTGTTTTTTGTAAGGCGACTTAGCGTTTGTTTCCCAGTCCTAAATGGAGTTGAATCACATGCAGTTTTTGGTCCCATGAGCAAGAGTTGTTTTCTGGAAAGAAGAGTCACTATTGCGCTCCCATTGCCATACACAGTGCAAATAGCACTGGCGTCTGTTCCCAGCAAGTACAGTGTATTGGACTGAAGAGGAGCTACTGTTCTTGTCAGTTTCCTAAGCAGAGTTGAACTAGATATGGCCCGTGTGTGTAGGAAGCACGGTTCTTTTGTTCGGAGCAAGCTCACTGTTCGGACCCCATAGGAAACACAGTAGAGTAGATGAGTTGTCTTTTCTCAAAAGCAGAGTGTGTTTATTGTAAGGCGAGCTAGCGTTTGTTTCCCAGTTCTAAATGGAGTTGAATCTCATGCAGTTTCTGGTCCTACGAGCAAGAGTTGTTTTCTGGTAAGGAAAGTCACTATTGCGCTCCCATTGCCACACACAGTGTAAATAGCACTCGCGTCTGTTCCCACCAATTACAGTGTATTGGACTGTAGAGGAGCTACTGTTCTTGTCAGTTTCCTATGCAGAATTGAACTAGATATGGCCCGTGTCTAGGAAGCACAGTTCTTTTGTTCTGAGCAAGCTCACTGTTCTGGCCCTACAGGAAACACAGTAGAGTAGAAGAGTGCTCTTTTCTCAAAAGCAGAGTGTGTTTCTTGTAAGGCGAGCTAGCGTTTGTTTCCCAGTCCTAAATGGATTTGAATCACATGCAGTTTCTGGTTTTATGAGCAAGAGTTGTTTTGTGGTATGAATAGTCACAATTGCGCTCCCATTGTCATACACAGTGCAAATAGCATTCGCGTCTGTTCCCAGCAAGTACATTGTATTGGACTGAAAAGGATCTACTGTTCTTGTCAGTTTCCTAAGGAGAATTGAACTAGATATGGCCGTGTGTGTAGGAAGCACAGTTCTTTTGTTCTGAGCAAGCTCACTGTTCTGGCACTAAAGGAAACACAGTAGAGTAGAAGAGTGCTCCTTCCTCAAAAGCAGAGTGTGTTACTTGTAAGGCGAGCTAGCATTTGTTTCCCAGTCCTAAATGGAGTTGAATCACATGCAGGTTTTGGTCCTACGAGCAAGAGTTGCTTTCTGGTAAGGAAAGTCACTATTGCGCTCCCATTGCCATACACAGTGCAAATAGCACTGGCATCTGTTGCCAGCAAGTACAGTGTATTAGACTGAAGAGGCGCTACTTCTCTTGTCAATTTCGTAAGGAGAATTGAACTAGATATGGCCCGTGTGTGCAGGAAGCACAGTTCTTTTGTTCTGAGCAAGCTCACTGTTCTGGCCCTATAGGAAACACAGTAGAGTAGAGGAGTGCTCTTTTCTCAAAAGCAGAGTGTGTTTCTTGTAAGTCTAGCTAGCGTTTGTTTCCCAGTCCTAAATGGAGGTGAATCAAATGCAGCTTTTGGTCCTATGAGCAAGAGTTGTTTTCTGGTAAGAAGAGTCACTATTGCGCTCCCATTGCCATACACAGTAAAAATAGCACTCGCATCTGTTCCCAGCAAGTACAGTGTATTGGACTGAAGAGGAGCTACTGTTCATGTCATTTTCCTAAGCAGAGTTGAATTAGATATGGCGTTAGTGTGTAGGAAGCACAGTTCTTTTGTTCTCAGCAAGCTCACTGTTCGGACCCCATGGAAAACACAGTAGAGTAGAAGAGTGCTCTTTACTCAAAAAGAAGACTGTGTTTCTTGTAAGGCGAGCTAGTGTTTGTTTCCCAGTCCTAAATGGAGTTGAATCACATGCAGTTTTTGGTCCTACGAGCAAGAGATGTTTTTTGGTAAGGAAAGTCACTATTGCGCTCCATTTCCATACACAGTGCAAATAGCACTCACGTCTGTTCGAAGCAAATACAGTGTATTGGACTGAAGAGGAGATACTCTTCTCGTCAGTTTCCAAAGCAGAGTTGAACTAGATATGGCCCGTGTGTGTAGGAAGCACAGTTCTTTTGTTCTGAGAAAGCTCACTGTTCTGGCCCTATAGGAAACACAGTAGAGTAGAAGAGTGCTCTTTTCTAAAAAACAGAGTGTGTTTCATGTCAGGCGAGCTAGCGTTTTTTTCCCAGTCCTAAATGGAGCTGAATTACATGCAGTTTCTGGTCCTAGGAGCAAGAGTTGTTTTCTGGTAAGAAGAGTCACTATTATGCTCCCATTGTCATACACAGGGCAAATAGCACTGGCGTCTGTTCCCAGCATGTACAGTGTATTGGACTGAAGAGGAGCTACTGTTCTTGTCAGGTTCCTAAGCAGAGTTGAACTAGATATGGCCCGTGTGTGTAGGAAGCACAGTTCTTTTGTTCTCAGCAAGCTCACTGTTCGGACCCCATTGGAAACACAGTAGAGTAGAAGAGTGCTCTTTTCTCAAAAGCAGAGTCTGTTTCTTGTAAGGCAAGCTAGGGTTTGTTTCCCAGTCCTAAATGGAGTGGAATCAAATGCAGTTTTTGGTCTTACGAGCAAGAGTTGTTTTCTGGTAAGAAGAGTCACTATTGCGCTCCCATTGCCATACACAGTGCAAATAGCACTAGCGTCTGTTCCCAGCTAGTACAGTGTATTAGATTGAAGAGGAGCTACTGTTCTTGTCAGTTTCCTATACAGAATTGAACTAGATATGGCCCGTGTCTAGGAAGCACAGTTCTTTTGTTCTGAGCAAGCTCACTGTTCTGGCCCTACAGGAAACACAGTAGAGTAGAAGAGTGCTCTTTTCTCAAAAGCAGAGTGTGTTTCTTGTAAGGCGAGCTAGCGTTTGTTTCCCAGTCCTAAATGGATTTGAATCACATGCAGTTTCTGGTTTTATGAGCAAGAGGTGTTTTGTGGTATGAATAGTCACAATTGCGCTCCCATTGTCATACACAGTGCAAATAGCATTTGCGTCTGTTCCCAGCAAGTACATTGTATTGGACTGAAAAGGATCTACTGTTCTTGTCAGTTTCCTAAGGAGAATTGAACTAGATATGCCGTGTGTGTAGGAAGCACAGTTCTTTTGTTCTGAGCAAGCTCACTGTTCTGGCACTAAAGGAAACACAGTAGAGTAGAAGAGTGCTCCTTCCTCAAAAGCAGAGTGTGTTACTTGTAAGGCGAGCTAGCATTTGTTTCCAGTCCTAAATGGAGTTGAATCACATGCAGGTTTTGGTCCTACGAGCAAGAGTTGCTTTCTGGTAAGGAAAGTCACTATTGCGCTCCCATTGCCATACACAGTGCAAATAGCACTGGCATCTGTTGCCAGCAAGTACAGTGTATTAGACTGAAGAGGCGCTACTTCTCTTGTCAATTTCGTAAGGAGAATTGAACTAGATATGGCCCGTGTGTGCAGGAAGCACAGTTCTTTTGTTCTGAGCAAGCTCACTGTTCTGGCCCTATAGGAAACACAGTAGAGTAGAGGAGTGCTCTTTTCTCAAAAGCAGAGTGTGTTTCTTGTAAGTCTAGCTAGCGTTTGTTTCCCAGTCCTAAATGGAGGTGAATCAAATGCAGCTTTTGGTCCTATGAGCAAGAGTTGTTTTCTGGTAAGAAGAGTCACTATTGCGCTCCCATTGCCATACACAGTAAAAATAGCACTCGCATCTGTTCCCAGCAAGTACAGTGTATTGGACTGAAGAGGAGCTACTGTTCATGTCATTTTCCTAAGCAGAGTTGAATTAGATATGGCGTTAGTGTGTAGGAAGCACAGTTCTTTTGTTCTCAGCAAGCTCACTGTTCGGACCCCATGGAAAACACAGTAGAGTAGAAGAGTGCTCTTTACTCAAAAAGAAGACTGTGTTTCTTGTAAGGCGAGCTAGTGTTTGTTTCCCAGTCCTAAATGGAGTTGAATCACATGCAGTTTTTGGTCCTACGAGCAAGAGATGTTTTTTGGTAAGGAAAGTCACTATTGCGCTCCATTTCCATACACAGTGCAAATAGCACTCACGTCTGTTCGAAGCAAATACAGTGTATTGGACTGAAGAGGAGATACTGTTCTCGTCAGTTTCCAAAGCAGAGTTGAACTAGATATGGCCCGTGTGTGTAGGAAGCACAGTTCTTTTGTTCTGAGAAAGCTCACTGTTCTGGCCCTATAGGAAACACAGTAGAGTAGAAGAGTGCTCTTTTCTAAAAAACAGAGTGTGTTTCATGTCAGGCGAGCTAGCGTTTTTTTCCCAGTCCTAAATGGAGCTGAATTACATGCAGTTTCTGGTCCTAGGAGCAAGAGTTGTTTTCTGGTAAGAAGAGTCACTATTATGCTCCCATTGTCATACACAGGGCAAATAGCACTGGCGTCTGTTCCCAGCATGTACAGTGTATTGGACTGAAGAGGAGCTACTGTTCTTGTCAGGTTCCTAAGCAGAGTTGAACTAGATATGGCCCGTGTGTGTAGGAAGCACAGTTCTTTTGTTCTCAGCAAGCTCACTGTTCGGACCCCATTGGAAACACAGTAGAGTAGAAGAGTGCTCTTTTCTCAAAAGCAGAGTCTGTTTCTTGTAAGGCAAGCTAGGGTTTGTTTCCCAGTCCTAAATGGAGTGGAATCAAATGCAGTTTTTGGTCTTACGAGCAAGAGTTGTTTTGTGGTAAGAAGAGTCACTATTGCGCTCCCATTGCCATACACAGTGCAAATAGCACTAGCGTCTGTTCCCAGCTAGTACAGTGTATTGGATTGAAGAGGAGCTACTGTTCTTGTCAGTTTCCTATGCAGAATTGAACTAGATATGGCCCGTGTCTAGGAAGCACAGTTCTTTTGTTCTGAGCAAGCTCACTGTTCTGGCCCTACAGGAAACACAGTAGAGTAGAAGAGTGCTCTTTTCTCAAAAGTAGAGTGTGTTTCTTGTAAGGCGAGCTAGCGTTTGTTTCCCAGTCCTAAATCGAGTTGAATCACATGCAGTTTCTGGTCCTACGAGCAAGAGTTGTTTTTGGTAAGAAGAGTCACTATTGTGCTCCCTTTGTCATTCACAGTGCAAATACCACTGGCGTCTGTTCCCAGCAAGTACAGTTTATTGGACTGAAGAGGATCTACTGTTCTTGTCAGTTTCCTAAGCAGAGTTGAACTAGATATGGCCCGTGTGTGTAGGAAGCACGGTTCTTTTGTTCTGAGCAAGCTCACTGTTCGGACCCTATAGGAAACACAGTAGAGTAGAAGTGTGACCTTTTCTCAAAGCAGAGCGTGTTTCTTGTAAGGCGAGCTATCCTTTGTTTCCCAGTCCTAAGTGGAGTTGAATAACATGCAGTTTCTGGTCCTAAGAGCAAGAGTTGTTTTCTGGTAAGAAGAGTCACTATTGCGCTCCGCTTGCCATACACACTGCAAATAGGACTCGCTTCTGTTCCCAGCAAGTAGAGTGTATTGGACTGAAGAGAGGATACTGTTCTTGTCATTTTCCTAAGGAGAATTGAACTAGATATGGCCCGTGTGTGTAGGAAGCACAGTTCTTTTGTTCTGAGCAATGTCACTGTTGTAGCCCTATCGGAAACACAGTAGATTAGAAGAGTGCTCTTTTCTCAAAAGCAGAGTGTGTTTCTTGTAAGACGAGCTAGCGTTTGTTTCCCAGTCCTAAATGGAGTTGAAATACACATGCAGTTTCTGGTCCTACGAGCAAGACTTGTTTTCTGGTAAGAAGAGTCACTATTGCGCTCCCTTTGCCATACATAGTGCAAATAGCCCTCGCTTCTCTTCCCAGCAACTACAGTGTATTGGACTGAAGAGGAGCTACTGTTCTTATCAGTTTCCTAACCAGAATTGAACTAGATATGGCCCGTGTGTGTAGAAAGCACAGTTCTTTTGTTCTCAGCAAGCTCACTTTTCGGACCCCATACAAAACACAGTAGAGTAGAAGAGTGCTCTTTTCTCAAAAGCAGAGTGTGTTTCTTGTAAGGCGAGCTAGCGTTTGTTTCCCAGTCCTAAATAGAGTTGAATCACATGTATTTTCTGGTCTTACTAGCAAGAGTTTTTTCTGGTAAGAAGAGTCACTATTGCGCTCCCATTGTCATGCACATGGCAAATAGCACTGACTTCTGTTCCCAGCAACTGCAGTGTATTGGACTGAAGAGGAGCTACTTCTTTTGTCAGTTTCCTAAGCAGAGTTGAAGTAGATATGGCCCGGATATAGGAAGCACAGTTCTTTTGTTCTTAGCAAGCTCTCTGTTCAGACACCATAGGAAACACAATAGAGTAGAAGAGTGCTCTTTTCTCAAAAGCAGAGTGTGTTTCTTGTAAGGCGAGCTAGCGTTTGTTTCCCAGTCCTAAATGGAGTTGAATCACATGCTGTTTCTGGTCCTATGAGCAAGAGTTGTTTTCTGGTAAGAAGAGTCACTATTGTGCTCCCATTGCCATACACAGTGCAAATAGCACTCTAGTCTGTTCCCAGCAATTACAGTGTATTGGACTGAAGAGGAGCTACTGTTCTTGTCAGTTTCCTAAGCAGAGTTGAACTAGATATGGCCCGTGTGTGTAGGAAGCACAGTTCTTTTGTTCTGAGCAAGCTCAATGTTCTGGCACTATAGGAAACACAGTAGAGTAGAAGAGTGCTCTTTTCTCAAAAGCAGAGTGTGTTTCTTGTAAGGCGAGCTAGCGTGTGTTTCCCAGTCCTAAATGGAGTTGAATCCCATGCAGTTTCTGGTCCTACGAGCAAGAGTTGTTTTCTGGTAAGAAGAGTCACTATTGCGCTCCCATATTCATACACAGTGCAAATAGCACTGGCGTCTGTTCCCAGCAAGTACAGTGTATTGGACTGAAGAGGAGCTACTGTTCTCGTCAGTTTCCTAAGCAGAGTTGAACTAGATATGGCCCGTGTGTGTAGGAAGCACAGTTCTTTTCTTCTGAGCAAGCTCGCTGTAGTGGCCTATAGGAAACACATTAGAGTAGAAGAGTGCTCTTTTCTCAAAAGGAGAGTGTGTTTCTTGTAAGGTGAGCTAGCGTTTGTTTCCCAGTCCTAAATGGAGTTGAATCACATGCAGTTTCTGGTCCTACAAGCAAGAGTTGTTTTCTGGTAAGAAGAGTCACTATTGCGCTCCCATTGTCATACACAGGGCAAATAGCACTGGCTTCTGTTCCCATCATGTACAGTGTATTGGACTGAAGAGGATCTACTGTTCTTGTCAGGTTCCTAAGCAGAGTTGAACTAGATATGGCCCATGTGTGTAGGAAGCACAGTTCTTTTGTACTCAGCAAGCTCACTGTTCTGGCCCTATAGGAAACACAGTAGAGAAGAAGCGTGCTCTTTCCTCAAAAGCAGAGTGTGTTTCTTGTAAGGCGAGCTAGCGTTTGTTTCCCAGTGCTAAATGGAGATGAAACCCATCAGTTTCAGTTCCTATGAGCAAGAGTTGTTTTCTGGTAAGGAAAGTCACTATTGTGCTCCCATTGCCATACACAGTGCAAATAGCACTCGCGTCTGTTCCCAGCAAGTACAGTGTATTGGACTGAAGAGGAGCTACTGTTCTTGTCAGTTTCCTAAGCAGAGTTGAACTAGATATGACCCGTGTGTGTAGGAAGCACAGTTCTTCTGTTCTGAGCAAGCTCACTGTTTGGACCCCATAGGAAACACAGTAGAGTAGATGTGTGCCCTATTCTCAAAAGCAGAATGTGTTTCTTTTAAGGCGAGCTAGCGTTTGTTTCCCAATCCTAATTGGAGTTGAATCACATGCAGTTTCTGGTCCTACGAGCAAGAGTTGTTTTGTGGTAAGAAGAGTCACTATTGTGCTCCTATTGTCATACACAGGGCAAATAGCACAAATAGCACTGGCGTCTGTTCCCAGCAAGTACAGTGTATTGGACTGAAGAGGATCTACTGTTCTTGTCAGTTTCCTAAGGAGAATTGAACTAGATATGGCCCGTGTGTGTAGGAAGCACAGTTCTTTTGTACTCAGCAAGCTCACTGTTCTGGCCCTATAGGAAACACAGTAGAGTAGAAGAGTGCTCTTTCCACAAAAGCAGAGTGTGTTTCTTGTAAGTCGAGCTAGCGTTTGTTTCCCAGTCCTAAATGTAGTTGAATCACATGCAGGTTCTGGTCCTATGAGCAAGAATTGTTTTGTGGTTAGAAGAGTCACTATTGCGCTCCCATTGTCATGAATTGTGCAAATAGCACTGGCGTCTGTTCCCAGCATGTACAGTGTATTGGACTGAAGAGGATCTACTGTTCTTGTCAGTTTCCTAAGTAGAATTGAACTAGACATGGCCGTGTGTAGGAAGCACAGTTCTTTTGTTCTGAGCAAGCTCACTGTTCTGGCGCTATAGGAAACACAGTAGAGTAGAAGAGTGCTGTTTTCTCAAAAGCAGAGTGTGTTTCTTGTAAGTCGAGCTACCGTTTGTTTCCAAGTTCTAAATGGAGTTGAATCACATGCAGTTTTTGGTCCTACACGCAAGAGTTGTATTCTCGTAAGGAAAATCACTGTTTTCCTCCCATTGCCATACACAGTGCAAATAGCACTCGCATCTTTTCCCAGCAAGTACAGTGTATTGGGCTGAAGAGGCCCTACTGTTCTTGTCATTTTCCTAAGCAGAGTTGAATTAGATATGGCGCTAGTGTGTAGGAAGCACAGTTCTTTTGTTCTCAGCAAGCTCACTGTTCGGACCCCATAGAAAACACAGTAGAGTTGAAGAGTGCACTTTCCTCAAAAAGAAGAGTATGTTTCTTGTAAGGCGAGCTAGCATTTCTTTCCCAGTCCTAAATGGAGTTGAATGACATTCAGTTTCTGGTCCTACGAGCAAGAGTTGTTTTCTGGTAAGAAGAGTCACTATTGCGCTCCCATTGTCATACACAGGGCAAATAGCACTGGCTTCTGTTCCTAGCATGTACAGTGTATTGGACTGAAGAGGATCTACTGTTCTTGTCAGGTTCCTAAGCAGAGTTGAACTAGATATGGCCCATGTGTGTAGGAAGCACAGTTCTTTGTACTGAGAAAACTCACTGTTCTGGCCCTATAGGAAACACAGTAGAGTAGAAGCGTGCTCTTTCCTCAAAAGCAGAGTGTGTTTCTTGTAAGGCAAGCTAGCGTTTGTTTCCCCGTGCTAAATGGAGTTGAAACCCATCAGTTTCAGGTCCTACGAGCAAGAGTTGTTTTCTGGTAAGGAAAGTCACTATTGTGCTCCCATTGCCATACACAGTGCAAATAGCACTCGCGTCTCTTCCCAGCAAGTACAGTGTATTAGACTGAAGAGGAGCTACTGTTCTTGTCAGTTTCCTAAGCAGAGTTGAACTAGATATGACCCGTGTGTGTAGGAAGCACAGTTCTTCTCTTCTGAGCAAGCTCACTGTTTGGACACCATAGGAAACACAGTAGAGTAGATGTGTGCCCTATTCTCAAAAGCAGAATGTGTTTCTTGTAAGGCGAGGTAGCGTTTGTTTCCCAATCCTAAATGGAGTTGAATCACATGCAGTTTCTGGTCCTAAGAGCAAGAGTTGTTTTGTGGTAAGAAGAGTCACTATTGTGCTCCCATTGTCATACACAGGGCAAATAGCACTCGCTTCTGTTCCCAGCAAGTACAGTGTATTGGTCTGAAGAGAAGCTACTGTTCTTGTCAGTTTCCTAAGCAGAATTGAACTAGATATGGCCCGTGTGTGTAGGAAGCACAGTTCTTTTGTTCTGAGCAATCTCACTGTTCTGGCCCTATAGGAAACACAGTAGAGTAGAAAAGTGCTCTTTTCTCAAAAGCAGAGTGTGTTTCTTGTAAGTCGAGCTAGCGTTTGTTTCTCAGTCCTAAATGGAGTTGAATCAAATGCAGTTTTGGTCCTTCGAGCAAGAGTTGTTTTCTGGTAAGAAGAGTCACTACTGGGCTCCCATTGTCATACACAGTACAAATAGCACTCGCGTTTGTTTAACGCAAGTACAGTGTATTGGTCTGAAGAGGAGCTACTGTTCTTGTCAGTTTCCTAAGCAGAGTTGAACTAGATATGGCCCGTGTGTGTAGTAAGCACAGTCCTTTTGTTCTGAGCAAGCTCACTGTTTGAACCCCATAGGAAACACAGTAGAGTAGAAGAGTGCTCTTTTCTCAAAAGCAGAGTGTGTTTCTTGTAAGGCGAGCTAGCATTTGTTTCCCAGTCCTAAACGGAGTTGAAATACACATGCGGTTTCTGGTCTTACGAGCAAGAGTTGTTTTCTGGTAAGAAGAGTCACTATTGCTCTCCCTTTGCCATACACAATGCAAATAGCACTCGCGTCTGTTCCCAACAAGTACAGTGTATTGGACTGAAGAGGAGCTACTGTTCTTGTCAGTTTCCTAAGCAGAATTGAACTAGATATGGCCCATGTGTGTAGGAAGCACAGTTCTTTTGTTCTGAGAAAGCTCACTGTTCTGGCCCTATAGGAAACACAGTAGTGTAGAAGAGTGCTCTTTTCTCAAAAGCAGAGTGTGTTTCTTGTAAGGCGAGCTAGCGTTTGTTTCCCAGTCCTAAATGGAGTTGAATCACATGCAGTTTCTGGTCGTACGAGCAAGAGTTGTTTTCTGGTAAGAAGAGGAACTATTGTGCTCCCATTGACATACACAGTACAAATAGCACTCGTGTCTGTTTCCAGGAAGTACAGTGTATTGGACTGAAGAGGAGCTACTGTTCTTGTCAGTTTCCTAAGCAGAGTTGAACTAGATATGGCCCATGTGTGTAGGAAGCACAGTTCTTTTGTTCTGAGCAAGCTCACTCTTCAAAACACATAGGAAACACAGTAGAGTAGAAGAGTGCTCTTTTCTGAAAAGCATAGTGTGTTTCTTGTAAGGCGAGATAGCGTTTTTTTTCCCAGTCCTAAATGGAGTTCAAATACACATGCAGTTTCTGGTCCTACGAGCAAGAGTTGTTTTCTGGTTAGAAGAGTCACTATTGTGCTCCCTTTGCCATACAGAGTGCAAATAGCCCTGGCATCTGTTCCGAGCAAGTTCAGTGTATTGGACTGAAGAGGAGCTACTGTTCTTGTCAGTTTCCTAAGCAGAGATGAACTAGATATGCCCCGTGTGTAGGAAGCACAGTTCTTTTTTTCTGAGCAAGCTCACTGTTCTGGCACTACAGGAAACACAGTAGAGTAGAAGAGTGCTCTTTTCTCAAAAGCAGAATGTGTTTCTTGTAAGGCGAGCTAGTGTTTGTTTCCCAGTCCTAAATGGAGTTGAATCACATGGAGTTTCTGGTCCTACGAGCAAGAGTTGTTTTCTGGTAAGAAGAGTCACTATTGCGCTCCCATTGCCGTACACAGTGCAAATCGCACTGGTGTCTGTTCCCAGCATGTACAGTGTATTGGAATGAAGAGGAGCTACTGTTCTCGTCAGTTTCCAAAGCAGAGATGAACTAGATATCGCCCGTGTGTGTAGGAAGCACAGTTCTTTTGTTCTTAGCAAGCTCACTGTTCGGACACCATAGGAAACACAGTAGAGTAGAATAGTTCTCTTTCCTCAAAAGCAGATTTTGTTTCTTGTAAGGCGAGCTAGCGTTTGTTTCCCAGTCCTAATTGGACTTGAATCACATGCAGTTTTTGGTCTTACACGCAAGAGTTGCTTTGAAGTAAGGAAAGAAACTATTGCGCTCCCATTGCCATACACAGTGCAAATAGCACTCGCATCTGTTCCCAGCAAGTTCAGTGTATTGGACTGAAGAGGAGCTACTTCTCTTGTCAGTTTCCTAAGCAGAGTTGAACTAGATATGGCCCGGATGTAGGAAGCACAGTTCTTTTGTTTTGAGCAAGCTCTCTGTTCGCACCTCACAGGAAAAACAGTAGAGTAGAAGAGTGCTCTTTTCTAAAAAGCAGAGTGTGTTTCTTGTAAGGCGAGCTAACGTTTGTTTACCAGTCCTAAATGGAGTTGAATCCCATGCAGTTTCTGGTCCTACGACCAAGAGTTGTTTTCTGGTAAGAAGAGTCACTATTGCGCTCCCATTGTCATACACAGGGCAAATACCACTGGCTTCTGTTCCTAGCATGTACAGTGTATTGGACTGAAGAGGATCTACTGTTCTTGTCAGGTTCCTAAGCAGATTTGAACTAGATATGGCCCATGTGTGTAGGAAGCACAGTTCTTTGTACTCAGAAAACTCACTGTTCTGGCCCTATAGGAAACACAGTAGAGTAGAAGCGTGCTCTTTCCTCAAAAGCAGAGTGTGTTTCTTGTAAGGCGAGCTAGCATTTGTTTCCCCGTGCTAAATGGAGTTGAAACCCATCAGTTTCAGGTCCTACGAGCAAGAGTTGTTTTCTGGTAAGGAAAGTCACTATTGTGCTCCCATTGCCATACACAGTGCAAATAGCACTCGCGTCTCTTCCCAGCAAGTACAGTGTATTGGACTGAAGAGGAGCTACTGTTCTTGTCAGTTTCCTAAGCAGAGTTGAACTAGATATGACCCGTGTGTGTAGGAAGCACATTTCTTTTGTTCTGAGCAAGCTCTCTGTTTTGGCCCTACAGGAAACACAGTAGAGCAAAAGAGTGCTCTTTTCTCAAAAGCAGAGTGTGTTTCTTGTAAGGAGAGCTAGCGTTTGGTTCCCCGACCTAAATGGAGTTGAATCACATGCAGTTTCTGGTCCTACGAGCAAGAGTTGTTTTCTGGTAAGAAGAGTCACTATTGCGCTCCTATATTCATACACAGTGCAAATAGCACTGGCGTCTGTTCCCAGCAAGTACAGTGTATTGGACTGAAGAGGAGCTACTGTTCTCGTCAGTTTCCTAAGCAGAGTTGAACTAGATATGGCCCGTGTGTGTAGGAAGCACAGTACTTTTGTTCTGAGCAAGCTCACTGTTCTGGCACTATAGTAAATACAGTAGAGTAGAAAAGTGCTCTTTTCTCAAAAGCAGAGTGTGTTTCTTGAAAGGTGAGCTAGCGTTTGTTTCCCACTCCTAAATGGAGTTGAAATACACATGCAGTTTCTGGTCCTACGAGCAAGAGTTGTTTTCTGGTAAGAAGAGTCCATTTTGCGTTCCATTTGCCATACACAGTGCAAATAGCACTCGCGTCTGTTCCCAGCAAGTACAGTGTATTGGACTGAAGAGAGGCTACTGTTCTTTTCAGTTTCCTAACCAGAATTGAACTAGATATGGCCCGTGTGTGTAGGAAGCACAGTTCTTTTGTTCTGAGCAAGCTCAAAGTTATGGCCCTAAAGGAAACACAGTAGAGTAGAAGAGTGCTCTTTTCTCAAAAGCAGAGTGTGTTTCTTGTAAGGCTAGCTAGCGTTTGTTTCCCAGTACTAAATGGAGGTGAATCAAATGCAGTATTTGGTCCTAGGAGCAAGAGTTGTTTTCTGGTAAGAGGAGTCACTATTGCGCTCCCATTGCCATACACAGTACAAATAGCACTCGGGTCTGTTCCCAACAAGTACATTGTATTGGACTAAAACGGAGCTACTGTTCTTGTCAGTTTCCTAAGGAGAGTTGAACTAGATATGGCCCGTGTGTGTAGGAAGCACAGTTCTTTTTTTCTGAGCAAGCTCACTGTTCGGACCCCAGAGGAAACACAGTAGAGCAGAAGAGTGCTCTTTTCTCAAAAGCAGAGTGTGTTTCTTGTAAGGCGAGCTAGCGTTTGTTTCCCAGTACTAAATGGAGTTGAATCACATGCAGTTTCTGGTACTACCAGCAAGAGTTGTTTTCTGGTAAGGAAAGTCACTATTGCGCTCCCATTGCCATACACAGTGCAAATAGCACTCGCGTCTGTTCCCAGCAAATACAGTGTATTGGACTGAAGCGGAGCTACTGTTCTTGTCAGATTCCTAAGCAGAGTTGACCTATATATGGCCCCTGTGTGTAGGAAGCACAGTTCTTTTGTTCTGAGCAAGCTCACTGTTCGGACCCCATAGGAAACACAGTTGAGTAGAAGAGTACTCTTTTCTCAAAAGCAGAGTGTGTTTCTTGTAAGGTGAGCTAGCATTTGTTTCCCAGTCCTAAATGGAGTTGAATCCCATGCAGTTTCTGGTCCTACGCGCAAGAGTTGTTTTCTGGTAAGAAGAGTCACTATTGTGCTCCCATTGCTGTACACAGTGCAAATAGCACTC
Organism: Peromyscus eremicus; assembly: GCF_949786415.1. Classification (NCBI taxonomy): domain Eukaryota; kingdom Metazoa; phylum Chordata; class Mammalia; order Rodentia; family Cricetidae; genus Peromyscus; species Peromyscus eremicus. Next base: position 78,687 of record NW_026735315.1, read on the forward strand.
GCGTCTGTTGCCAGCAAATACAGTGTATTGGACTGAAGAGGATCTACTGTTCTTGTCAGTTTCCTAAGCAGAGTTGAACTAGATATGGCCCGTGTGTATAGGAAGCACAGTTCTTTTGTTCTGAGCAAGCTCACTGTTCTGGCACTATAGGAAACACAGTAGAGTAGAAGAGTGATCTTTTCTCAAAAGCAGAGTGTGTTTCTTGTAAGGCGAGCTAACGTTTGTTTACCAGTCCTAAATGGAGTTGAATCCCATGCAGTTACTGGTCCTACGAGCAAGAGTTGTTTTCTGGTAAGAAGAGTCACTATTGCGCTCCCATATTCATACACAGTGCAAATAGCACTGACGTCTGTTCCCAGCAAGTACAGTGTATTGGACTGAATAGGAGCTACTGTTCTTGTCAGTTTCCTTAGCAGAGTAGAACTAGATATGGTCCGTGTGTGTAGGAAGCACAGTTCTTTTGTTCTGAGCAAGCTAACTTTTCGGATCCCATAGGAAACACAGTAGAGTAGAAGAGTGCTCTTTTCTCAAAAGCAGAGTGTGTTTCTTGTAAGTCGAGCTAGCGTTTTTTTCCCAGTCCTATGTGGAGTTGAATCATATGCAATTTCTGGTCCTAAGAGCAAGAGATGTTTTCTGGTAAGAAGAGTCACTACTGTGCTCCCATTGCTGTACACAGTTTAAATAGCACTCGCGTCTCTTCCCAGCAAGTACAGTGTATTGGACTGAAGAGGAGCTACTGTTCTCCTCAGTTTCCTAAGCAGAGTTGAACTAGATATGGCCCGTGTGTGTAGGAAGCACAGTACTTTTGTTCTGAGCAAGCTCACTGTTCTGGCCCTATAGTAAATACAGTAGAGTAGAAAAGTGCTCTTTTCTCAAAAGCAGAGTGTGTTTCTTGAAAGGTGAGCTAAGGTTTGTTTCCCACTCATAAATGGAGTTGAAATACACATGCAGTTTTTGGTCCTACGAGCAAGAGTTGTTTTCTGGTAAGAAGAGTCCATTTTGCTTTCCATTTGAAATACACAGTGCAAATAGCACTCGCGTCTGTTCCCAGCAAGTACAGTGTATTGGACTGAAGAGAGGCTACTGTTCTTTTCAGTTTCCTAACCAGAGTTGAACTAGATATGGCCCGTGTGTGTAGGAAGCACAGTTCTTTTGTTCTGAGCAAGCTCAAAGTTCTGGCCCTATAGGAAACACAGTAGAGTAGAAGAGTGCTCTTTTCTCAAAAGCAGAGTGTGTTTCTTGTAAGGCAAGCTAGCGTTTGTTTCCCAGTACTAAATGGAGGTGAATCAAATGCAGCATTTGTTCCTACGAGCAAGAGTTGTTTCCTGGTAAGAAGAGTCACTATTGCGCTCCCATTGTCATACACAGGGCAAATAGCACTGGCGTCTGTTCCCAGCAAGTACAGTGTATTGGACTGAAGAGGATCTACTGTTCTTGTCAGTTTCCTAAGGAGAATTGAACTAGATATGGCCGTATGTGTTGAAAGCACAGTTCTTTTGTTCTGAGCAAACTCACTGTTCTGGCACTATAGGAAACACAGTAGAGTAGAAGAGTGCTCTTTTCTCAAAAGCATAGTGTGTTTCTTGAAAGGCGTGCTAGCGTTTGTTTCGCAGTTCTAAATGGAGTTGAATCACATGCAGTTTTTGGTCCTATGAACAAGATTTGTTTTCTGGTAAGGAAAGTCACTATTGTGCTCCCATTTCCATACACAGTGCAAATAGCACTCGCATCTGTTCCAAGCAAGTACAGTGTATTGGACTGACCAGAGCTACTGTTCTTGTAAGTTTCCTAAGCAAAGTTGAACTAGATATGGCCCGTGTGTGGAGGAAGCACATTTCTTCTGTTCTGAACAAGCTCACTGTTCGGACCCCTTAGGAAACACAGTAGAGTAGAAGAGTGCTCTTTTCTCAAAAGCAGAGTGTGTTTCATGTAAGGCAAGCTAGCGTTTGTTTCCCAGTCCTAAGTGGAGTTGAGTCACATCCTGTTTTTGGTACTACGAGCAAGAGTTGTTTTCTGGTAAGAAGAGTCACTATTGCGCTCCCATTGTCATACACAGGGCAAATAGCACTGGCGTCAGTTACCAGCATGTACAGTGTATTGGACTGAAGAGGATCTACTGTTCTTGTAAGTTTTCTAAGCAGAAATTAACTAGATATGGCCGTATTTGTAGGAAGCACAGTTCTTTTGTTCTGAGCAAACTCACTGTTCTGGCCCTATAGGAAACACAGTAGAGTAGAAGAGTGCTCTTTTCTCAAAAGCAGAGTGTGTTTCTTGTAAGGCGAGCTAGCATTTGTTTCCCAGTCCTAAATGGAGTTGAATCACATGCAGTTTTTGGTCCTATGAGCAAGAGTTGTTTTCTGGTAAGGAAAGTCACTCTTGTGCTCCCATTGCCATACACAGTGCAAATAGCACTCGTGTCTGTTCCCAGCAAGTACAGTGTATTGGACTGAAGCGGAGCTACTGTTCTTGTCAGTTTCCTAAGCAGAGTTGAACTAGATATTGCCCCTGTGTGTAGGAAGCACAGTTCTTTTGTTCTGAGCAAGCTCACTGTTCAGACCCCATAGGAAACACAGTAGAGTAGTAGAGTGCTCTTTTCTCAAAAGCAGAGTGTGTTTCTTGTAAAGCGAGCTAGCATTTGTTTCCCAGTCCTAAATGGAGTTGAATCACATGCAGTTTCTTGTCCTAAGAGCAAGAGTTTTTTTCTGGTAAGAAGAGTCACTATTGTGCTCCCGTTGTCATTCACAGGGCAAATAACACTGGCGTCTGTTCCCAGCATGTACACTGTATTGGACTGAAGAGGATCTACTGTTCTTTTCAGTTTCCTAAGCATAATTGAACTAGATATGGCCGTATTTGTATGAAGCACAGTTCTTTTGTTCTGAACAAGCTCACTGTTATGGCCCTATAAGAAACACAGTAGAGTAGAAGAGTGCTCTTTTCTCAAAAGCAGAGTGTGTTTCTTGTAAGGCGAGCTAGCGTTTGTTTCCCAGTCCTAAATGGAGTTGAATCACATGCAGTTTTTGGTCCTATGAGCAAGAGTTGTTTTCTGGTAAGGAAAGTCACTCTTGCGCTCCCATTGCCATACACAGTGAAAATAGCACTCGCGTCTGTTCCCAGCAAGTACAGTGTATTGGACTGAAGCGGAGCTACTGTTCTTGTCAGTTTCCTAAGCAGAGTTTAACTAGATATGGACCGTGTGTGTAGGAAGCACAGTTCTTTTGTTCTGAGAATGCTCACTGTTCTGGCCCTATAGGAAACACATTAGAGTAGAAGAGTGCTCCTTTCTCAATTCCGAGTGTGTTTCTTGTAAGTCGAGCTATCGTTTGTTTCCCAGTCCTAAATAGAGTTGAATCCCATACAGTTTCTGGTCCTACCAGCAAGAGTTGTTTTCTGATAAGAAGAGTCACTATTGTGCTCCTATTGCCATACACAGTACAAATAGCACTCGTGTCTGTTCCCAGCTAGGACAGTGTATTCGACTGAGGAGGAGCTACCGTTCTTGTCAGTTTCCTAAGCAGAGTTGAACTAGATATGGCCCGTGTGTGTAGGAAGCACAGTTCTTTTGTTCTGAGCAAGCTCACTGTTCGGACCCCATAGGAAATACAGTAGAGTAGAAGAGTGCTCTTTTCTCAAAAGCAGAGTGTGTTTCTTGTAAGGCGAGCTAGCCTTTGTTTCCCAGTAATAAAAGGAGTTGAATCACATGCACTTTCTTGTCCTACGCGCAAGAGTTGTTTTCTGGTAAGAAGAGTCACTATTGCGCTCCCATTGTCATACACAGGGCAAATAGCACTGGCGTCTGTTCCCAGCATGTACAGTGTATTGGACTGAAGAGGATCTACTGTTCTTGTCAGTTTCCTAAGCAGAATTGAACTAGATATGGCCGTATTTGTTGGAAGCACAGTTCTTTTGTTCTGAGAAAACTCACTGTTCTGGCCCTATAGGAAACACAGTAGAGTAGAAGAGTGCTCTTTTCTCAAAAGCAGAGTGTGTTTCTTGTAAGGCGAGCTAGCGTTTGTTTCCCAGTCCTAAGTGGAGTTGAATCACATCCTGTTTTTGGAACTACGAGCAAGAGTTGTTTTCTGGAAAAAAAGAGTCACTATTGCGCTCCCATTGTCATACACAGGGCAAATAGCACTGGCGTCAGTTCCCAGCACGTACAGTGTATTGGACTGAAGAGGATCTACTGTTCTTGTAAGTTTCCTAAGCATAATTGAACTAGATATGGCTGTATTTGTAGGAAGCACAGTGCTTTTGTTCTGAGCAAACTCACTGTTCGGGCCCTATAGGAAACACATTAGAGTAGAAGAGTGCTCTTTTCTCAAAAGCAGAGTGTGTTTCTTGTAAGGCGAGCTAGCGTTTGTTTTGCAGTCCTAAATGGAGTTGAACCACATGCAGTTTCTGGTCCTACCAACAAGAATTGTTTTCTGGTAAGGAAAGTCACTGTTGCGCTCCCATTGCCATACACAGTCCAAATAGCACTCGCATCTGTTCCCAGCAAGTACAGTGTATTGGACTGAAGAGGATCTACTGTTCTTGTCAGTTTCCTAAGCAGAGTTGAACTAGATATGGCCAGTGTGTGGAGGAAGCACAGTTCTGTTGTTCTGAGCAAGCTCACTGTTCTGTCCCCATAGGATACATAGTAGAGTAGAAGAGTGCTCTTTTCTCAAAAGCAGATTGTGTTTCTTGTAAGGTAAGCTAGCGTTTGTTTCCCAGTCCTAAATGTAGTTGAATCACATGCAGTTTCTTGTCCTATGAGCAAGAGTTGTTTTCTGGTAAGAAGAGTCACTATTGTGCTCCATTGTCATACACAGGGCAAATAGCACTGGCGTCTGTTCCCAGCATGTACAGTGTATTGGACTGAAGAGGATCTACTGTTCTTGTCAGTTTCCTAAGCAGAAATGAACTAGATATGGCCGTATTTGTAGGAATCACAGTTCTTTAGTTCTGAGCAAACTCACTGTTCTGGCCCTATAGGAAAAACAGTAGAGTAAAAGAGTGCTCTTTTCTCAAAAGCAGAGTGTGTTTCTTGTAAGGCGAGCTAGCGTTTGTTTCCCAGTCCTAAATGGAGTTGAATCACATGCAGTTTTTGGTCCTATGAGCAAGAGTTTTTTTCTGGTAAGGAAAGTCATTATTGTGCTCGCATTGCCATACACAGTACAAATAGCACTGGCGTCTGTTCCCAGCAAGTACAGTGTATTGGACTGAAGCGGAGCTACTGTTCTTGTCAGTTTCATAAGCAGAGTTGAACTAGATATTGCCCCTGTGTGTAGGAAGCACAGTTCTTTTGTTCTGAGCAAGCTCACTGTTCAGACCCCATAGAAAACACATTAGAGTAGAAGAGTGCTCTTTTCTCAAAAGCAGAGTGTGTTTCTTATAAGGCAAGCTAGTGTTTGTTTCCCAGTCAAAAATGGAGTTGAATCCCATGCAGTTTCTGGTCCTACGAGCAAGAGGTGTTTTCTGATAAGAAAAGTCACTATTGCGCTCCTATTGCCATACACAGTGCAAATAGCACTCGCGTCTGTTCCCAGCTTGTACAGTGTATTGGACTGAAGAGGAGCTACCGTTCTTGTCAGTTTCCTAAGCAGAGTTGAACTAGATATGGCCCGTGTGTGTAGGAAGCACAGTTCTTTTGTTCTGAGCAAGCTCACTGTTCGGACCCCCTAGGAAACACAGTAGAGTAGAAGAGTGCTCTTTTCTCAAAAGCAGAGTGTGTTTCATATAAGGCAAGCTACCGTTTGTTTCCCAGTCCTAAATGGAGTTGAATCACATGCAGTTTTTGGTCCTACGAGCAAGAGTTGTTTTCTGGTAAGGAAAGTCACTATTGTGCTCCCATTGTCATACAGAGGACAAATAGCACTGGCGTCTGTTCCCTGCAGGTACAGTGTATTGGACTGAAGTGGAGCTACTGTTCTTGTCAGAATCCTAAGCAGAGTTGAACTAGATATGGCCCGTGTGTGGAGCAAGCACAGTTCTTTTGTTCTGAGCAAGCTCACTGTTCGGACCCCATAGGATACACAGTAGAGTAGAAGAGTGCTCTTTTCTCAAAGCAGAGAGTGTTTCTTGTAAGGTGAGCTAGCGTTTGTTTCCCAGTCCTAAATGGAGTTGAATCACATGCAGTTTTTGGTCCTACGAGCAAGAGTTGTTTTCTGGTAAGAAGAGTCACTATTGTGCTCCCTTTGTCATACACAGGGCAAATAGCACTGGCGTCTGTTCCCAGCATGTTCAGTGTATTGGACTGAAGAGGATCTACTGTTCTTGTCAGTTTCCTAAGCAGAATTGAACTAGATATGGCCGTATTTGTAGGAATCACAGTTCTTTTGTTCTGAGCAAACTCACTGTTCTGGCCCTATAGGAAAAACAGTAAAGTAGAAGAGTGCTCTTTTCTCAAAAGCAGAGTGTGTTTCTTGTAAGGCGAGCTAGGGTTTGTTTCCCAGTCCTAAATGGAGTTGAATCACATGCAGTTTTTGGTCCTATGAGCAAGAGTTGTTTTCTGGTAAGGAAAGTCATTATTGCGCTCGCATTGCCATACACAGTGTAAATAGCACTGGCGTCTGTTCCCAGCAAGTACAGTGTATTGGACTGAAGCGGAGCTACTGTTCTTGTCAGTTTCCTAAGCAGAGTTGAACTAGATATTGCCCCTGTGTGTAGGAAGCACAGTTCTTTTGTTCTGAGCAAGCTCACTGTTCAGACCTTATAGGAAACACAGTAGAGTAGAAGAGTGCTCTTTTCTCAAAAGCAGAGTGTGTTTCTTGTAAAGCGAGCTAGCATTTGTTTCCCAGTCCTAAATGGAGTTGAATCACATGCAGGTTCTTGTCCTTAGAGCAAGAGATTTTTTCTGGTAAGGAAAGTCACTATTGAGCTCCCAATGCCATACACAGCGCAAATAGCACTAGCGTCTGTTCCCAGCAAGTACAGTGTATTGGACTGAAGGGGAGCTACTGTTCTTGTCAGTTTCCTAAGCAGAGTTGAACTAGATATGGCCCCTGTGTGTAGGAAGCACAGTTCTTTTGTTCTGAGCAAGCTCAATTTTCGGACCCCATAGGAAACACCGTAGAGTAGAAGAGTGCTCTTTTCTCAAAAGCAGAGTATGTTTCTTGTAAGGCGAGCTAGCGTTTGTTTCCCAATCCTAAATGGAGTTGAATCACATGCAGTATCTGGTCCTACGAGCAAGAGTTGTTTTCTGGTAAGAAGAGTCACTATTGCGCTCCCATTGTCATCCACAGGGCAAATCACACTGGCATCTGTTCCCAGCATGTACAGTGTATTGGACTGAAGAGGATCTACTGTTCTTGTCAGCTTCCTAAGCAGAGTTTAACTAGATATGGACCGTGTGTGTAGGAAGCACAGTTCTTTTGTTCTGAGAATGCTCACTGTTCTGGCCCTATATGAAACACATTAGAGTAGAAGAGTGCTCCTTTCTCAATCCAGAGTGTGTTTCTTGTAAGTCGAGCTATCATTTGTTTCCCAGTAATAAATAGAGTTGAATCCCATGCAGTTTCTGGTCCTATCAGCAAGAGTTGTTTTCTGATAAGAAGAGTCACTATTGTGCTCCCATTGTCATTCACAGGATAAATAACAGTGGCGTCTGTATCCAGCATGTACACTGTATTGGACTGAAGAGGATCTACTGTTCTTTTCAGTTTCCTAAGCATAATTGAACTAGATATGGCTGTATTTGTATGAAGCACAGTTCTTTTGTTCTGAGCAAGCTCACTCTTCTGGCCCTATAGGAAACACAGTAGAGTAGAAGAGTGCTCTTTTCTCAAAAGCAGAGTGTGTTTCTTGTAAGGCGAGCTAGGGTTTGTTTCCCAGTCCTAAATAAAGTTGAATCACATGCAGTTTTTGGTCCAATGAGCAAGAGTTGTTTTCTGGGAAGGAAAGTCACTCTTGCCCTCCCTTTGCCATACACAGTGCAAATAGCACTCGCGTCTGTTCCCAGCAAGTACAGTGTATTGGACTGAAACGGAGCTACTGTTCTTGTCAGTTTCCTAAGCAGAGTTGAACTAGATATGGCCCCTGTGTGTAGGAAGCACAGTTCTTTTGTTCTGAGCAAGCTCACTGTTCGGACCACATAGGAAATACAGTAGAGTAGAAGAGTGCTCTTTTCTCAAAAGCAGAGTGTGTTTCTTGTAAGGCGAGCTAGTGTTTGTTTCCCAGTCAGAAATGAAGTTGAATCCCATGCAGTTTCTGGTCCTACGTGCAAGAGGTGTTTTCTAATAAGAAGAGTCACTATTGCGCTCCCATTGTCATACAGAGGACAAATAGCACTGGCGTCTGTTCCCTGCATGTACAGTGTATTGGACTGAAGTGGAGCTACTGTTCTTGTCAGTTTCCTAAGCAGAGTTGAACTAGATATGGCCCGTGTGTGGAGGAAGCACAGTTCTGTTGTTCTGAGCAAGCTCACTGTTCGGACCCCACAGGATACACAGTAGAGTAGAAGAGTGCTCTTTTCTCAAAAGCAGAGTGTGTTTCTTGTAAGGCAAGCTAGCGTTTGTTTCCCAGTCCTAAATGGAGTTGAATCACATGCAGTTTCTTGTCCTACGAGCAAGAGTTGTTTTCTGGTAAGAAGAGTCACTATTGTGCTCCCATTTTCATACACAGGGCAAAGAGCACTGGCGTCTGTTCCCAGCATCTACAGTGTATTGGACTGAAGAGGATCTACTGTTCTTGTCAGTTTCCTAAGCAGAATTGAACTAGATATGGCCGTATTTGTAGGAATCACAGTTCTTTTGTTCTGAGCAAACTCACTGTTCTGGCCCTATAGAAAATACAGTAGAGTAGAAGTGTGCTCTTTTCACAAAAACAGAGTGTGTTTCTTGTAAGGCGAGCTAGCGTTTGTTTCCCAGTCGTAAATGGAGTTGAATCACATGCAGTTTTTGGTCCTATGTGCAAGAGTTGATTTCTGGTAAGGAAAGTCACTCTTGTGCTCCCATTGCCATACACAGTGCAAATAGCACTCGCGTCTGTTCCCAGCAAGTACAGTGTATTGGACTGAAGAGGAGCTACTGTTCTTGTCAGTTTCCTAAGCAGAGTTGAACTAGATATGGCCCCTGTGTGTAGGAAGCACAGTTCTTTTGTTCTGAGCAAGCTCAATTTTCGGACCTTATAGGAAACACAGTAGAGTAGAAGAGTGCTCTTTTCTCAAAAGCAGAGTATGTTTCTTGGAAGGCGAGCTAGCGTTTGTTTCCCAATCCTAAATGGAGTTGAATCACATGCAGTATCTGGTCCTACGAGCAAGAGTTGTTTTCTGGTAAGAAGAGTCACTATTGCGCTCCCATTGTCATACACAGGGCAAAGAGCACTGGCGTCTGTTCCCAGCATGTACAGTGTATTGGAATGAAGAGGAGCTACTGTTCTTGTCAGTTTCCTAAGCAGAGTTGAACTAGATATGGCCCCTGTGTGTAGGAAGCACAGTTCTTTTGTTCTGAGAAACTCACTGTTCTGGCCCTATAGAAAAAACAGTAGAGTAGAAGATTGCTCTTTTCTCAAAAGCAGAGTGTGTTTCTTGTAAGGCAAGCTAGCGTTTGTTTCCCAGTACTAAATGGAGTTGAATCACATGCAGTTTTTGGTCCTACGAGCAAGAGTTGTTTTCTGGTAAGGAAAATCACTATTGCGCTCCCATTGCCATACACAGTGCAAATATCACTCGCGTCTGTTCCCAGCAAGTACAGTGTATTGGACTGAAGAGGATCTGCTGTTCTTGTCAGTTTCCTAAGCAGAATTGAACTAGATATGGCCGTGTGTAGGAAGCACAGTTCTCTTCTTCTGAGCAAACTCACTGTTCTGGCCCTATAGGAAACACAGTAGAGTAGAAGAGTGCTCTTTTCTCAAAAGCAGAGTATGTTTCTTGTAAGGCAAGCTAGTGTTTGTTTCCCAATCCTAAATGGAGTTGAATCACATGCAGTATCTGGTCCTACGAGCAAGAGTTGTTTTCTGGTAAGAAGAGTCACTATTGCTCTCCCATTGTCATCCACAGGGCAAATCACACTGGCATCTGTTCCCAACATGTTCAGTGGATTGGACTGAAGAGGATCTACTGTTCTTGTCAGTTTCCTAAGCAGAGTTGAACTAGATATGGACCGTGTGTGTAGGAAGCACAGTTCTTTTGTTCTGAGAATGCTCACTTTTCCGGCCCCATAGGAAACACATTAGAGTAGAAGAGTGCTCCTTTCTCAATCCAGAGTGTGTTTCTTGTAAGTCGAGCTATCGTTTGTTTCCCAGTCCTAAATAGAGTTGAATTCCATGCAGTTTCTGGTCCTATCAGCAAGAGTTGTTTTCTGATGAGAAGAGTCACTATTGCGCTCCCATTGTCATAAACAGGGCAAATAGCACTGGTATCTGTTCCCAGCAAGTACAGTGTATTGGACTGAAGAGGAGCTACTCTTCTTGTCAGTTTCCTAAGCAGAGTTGAACTAGATATGGCTCCTGTGTGTAGGAAGCACAGTTCTTTTGTTCTGAGCAAGCTCACTGTTCGGACCCATAGGAAACACAGTAGAGTAGAAGAGTGCTCTTTTCTCAAAAGCAGAGTGTGTTTCTTTTAAGGCTAGCTAGTGTTTGTTTCCCATTCAGAAATGGAGTTGAATCCCATGCAGTTTCTGCTCCTATGAGCAAGAGGTGTTTTCTGATAAGAAGAGACACTATTGCGCTCCCATTGTCATACAGAGGACAAATAGCACTGGTGTCTGTTCCCTGCATGTACAGTGTATTGGACTGAAGTGGAGCTACTGTTCTTGTCAGTTTCCTAAGCAGAGTTGAACTAGATATGGCCCGTGTGTTTAGGAAGCACAGTTCTGTTGTTCTGAGCAAGCTCACTGTTCGGACCCCATTGGATACACAGTAGAGTAGAAGACTGCTCTTTTCTCAAAAGCAGAGTGTGTTTCTTGTAAGGCGAGCTAGCGTTTGTTACCCAGTCCTAAATGTAGTTGAATCACATGCAGTTTCTTGTCCTACGAGCAAGAGTTGTTTTCTGGTAAGAAGAGTCACTATTGTGCTCCCATTGTCATACACAGGGCAAATAGCACTGGCGTCTGTTCCCTGAATGTACAGTGTATTGGACTGAAGAGGATCTACTGTTCTTGTCAGTTTCCTAAGCAGAATTGAACTAGATATGGCCGTATTTGTAGGAATCACAGTTCTTTTGTTCTGAGCAAACTCACTGTTCTGGCCCTATAGGAAAAACAGTAGAGTAGAAGAGTGCTCTTTTCTCAAAAGCAGAGTGTGTTTCTTGTAAGGCGAGCTAGCGTTTGTTTCCCAGTTCTAAATGGAGTTGAATCACATGCAGTTTTTGGTCCTACGAGCAAGAGTTGTTTTCTGTTAAGGAAAGTCATTATTGCGCTTGCATTGCCATACACAGTGCAAAGAGCACTGGCGTCTGTTCCCAGCAAGTACAGTGTATTGGACTGAAGCGGAGCTACTGTTCTTGTCAGTTTCCTAAGCAGAGTTGAACTAGATATTGCCCCTGTGTGTAGGAAGCACAGTTCTAATTTTCTGAGCAAGGTCACTGTTCGGAACCCAAAGGAAACACAATAGAGTATAGAGTGCTCTTTTCTCAAAAGCAGAGTGTGTTTCTTGTAAAGCGAGCTAGCATTTGTTTCCCAGTCCTAAATGGAGTTGAATCACATGCAGTTTCTTGTACTATGAGCAAGAGTTGTTTTCTGGTAAGAAGAGTCACTATTGCGCTCCCATTGTCATACACAGGGCAAATAGCACTGGCGAATTTTCCCAGCAAGTACAGTGTATTGGACTGAAGCGGAGCTACTGTTCTTGTCAGTTTCCTAAGCAGAGTTGAACTAGATATGGCCCCTGTGTGTAGGAAGCACAGTTTTTTTGTTCTGAGCAAGCTCACTGTGCGGACCCCATTGAAAACACATTAGAGTAGACGAGTGCTCTTTTCTCAAAAGCAGAGTGTGTTTCTTGTAAGGCGAGCTAGCGTTTGTTTCCCAGTCCTAAATGGAGTTGAATCACATCCTGTTTTTGGTCCTACGAGCAAGAGTTGTTTTCTGGTAAGGAAAGTCACTATTGCACTCCCATTGTCAGACACAGTGCAAATAGCACTCGCGTCTCTTCCCAGCAAGTACAGTGTATTGGACTGAAGAGGATCTACTGTTCTTGTCAGTTTCCTAAGCAGAATTGAACTAGATAAGGCCGTATTTGTAGGAAGCACAGTTCTTTTGTTCTGAGCAAGCTCACTGTTCTGGCCCTATAGGAAACACAGTAGAGTAGAAGAGTGCTCTTTTCTCAAAAGCAGAGTGTGTTTCTTGTAAGGCGAGCTAGCGTTTGTTTCCCAGTCCTAAATGGAATTGAATCACATGCAGTTTTTGGTCCTATGAGCAAGAGTTGTTTTCTGGTAAGGAAAGTCACTCTTGTGCTCCCATTGCCATACACAGTGCAAATAGCACTCGTGTCTGTTCCCAGCAAGTACAGTGTATTGGACTGAAGCAGAGCTACTGTTCTTGTCAGTTTGCTAGGCAGAGTTGAACTAGATATGGCCCCTGTGTGTAGGAAGCACTGTTCTTTTGTTCTGAGCAAGCTCACTGTTCGGACCCCATAGGAAACTAAGTAGAGTAGAAGAGTGATCTTTTCTCAAAAGCAGAGTGTGTTTCTTGTAAGGCGAGCTAGCGTTTGTTTCCCATTCCTAAATGGAGTTGAATCACATGCAGTTTTTGGTCCTACGAGCAAGAGTTGTTTTCTGGTAAGGAAAGTCACTATTGCGCTCCCAATGCCATACACAGTGCAAATAGCACTCCCGTCTGTTCCCAGCAAGTACAGTGTATTGGACTGAAGAGGAGCTACTGTTCTTATCAGTTTCCTTAGCAGAGTTGAACTAGATATGGCCCCTGTGTGTAGGAAGAACAGTTCTTTTGTTCTGAGCAAGCTCACTGTTCGCACCCCATAGGAAACACAGTAGAGTAGAAGAGTGCTCTTTTCTCAAAAGCAGAGTATGTTTCTTGTAAGGCAAGCTAGTGTTTGTTTCCCAATCCTAAATGGAGTTGAATCACATGCAGTATCTGGTCCTATGAGCAAGAGTTGTTTTCTGGTAAGAAGAGTGACTATTGCGCTCGCATTGTCATACACAGGGCAAATAGCACTGGCATCTGTTCCCAGCATGTACAGTGTATTGGACTGAAGAGGATCTACTGTTCTTGTCAGTTTCCTAAGCAGAGTTTAACTAGATATGGACTGTGTGTGTAGGAAGCACAGTTCTTTTGTTCTGAGAATGCTCACTGTTCTGGCCCTATAGGAAACACATTAGAGTAGAAGAGTGCTCCTTTCGCAATCCAGAGTGTGTTTCTTGTAAGTCGAGCTATCGTTTGTTTCCCAGTCCTAAATGGAGTTGAATCCCATGCAGTATCTGGTCCTACCAGCAAGAGTTGTTTTCTGATAAGAAGAGTCACTATTGCGCTCCTATTGCCATACACAGTACAAATAGCACTCGCGTCTGTTCCCAGCTAGGACAGTGTAATGGACTGAAGAGGAGCTACCGTTCTTGTCAGTTTCCTACGCAGAGTTGAACTAGATATGGCCCGTGTGTAGGAAGCACAGTTCTTTTGTTCTGAGCAAGCTCACTGTTCGGACCCCATAGGAAACACAGTAGAGTAGAAGAGTGCTCTTTTCTCAAAAGCAGAGTGTGTTTCTTGTAAGGCAAGCTAGCGTTTGTTTCCCAGTACTAAATGGAGTTGAATCACATCCTGTTTTTGGTCCTACGAGCAAGAGTTGTTTTCTGGTAAGAAGAGTCACTATTGGGCTCCTATTGACATTCACAGGGCAAATAACACTGGCGTCTGTTCCCAGCATGTACACTGTATTGGACTGAAGAGGATCTACTGTTCTTTTCAGTTTCCTAAGCAGAATTCAACTAGATATGGCAGTATTTGTAGGAAGCACAGTTCTTTTGTTCTGAGCAAACACACTGTTCTGGCCCTATAGGAAACACAGTAGAGTAGAAGATTGCTCTTTTCTCAAAAGCAGAGTGTGTTTCTTGTAAGGCGAGCTAGCGTTTGCTTCCCAGTCCTAAATGGAGTTGAATCACATGCAGTTTCTGGTCCTACCAGCAAGAGTTGTTTTCTGGTAAGGAAAGTCACTATTGCGCTCCCATTGCCATACAAAGTGCAAATAGCACTCGCGTCTGTTCCCAGCAAGTACAGTGTATTGGACTGAAGCAGAGCTACTGTTCTTGTCAGTTTCCTAAGCAGAGTTGAACTAGATATGGCCCCTGTGTGTAGGAAGCACAGTTCTTTTGTTCTGAGCAAACACACTGTTCTGGCCCTATAGGAAACACAGTAGAGTAGAAGAGTGCTCTTTTCTCAAAAGCAGAGTATGTTTCTTGTAAGGCGAGCTAGTGTTTGTTTCCCAGTCAGAAATGGAGTTGAATCCCTTGCAGTTTCTGGTCCTACGTGCAAGAGTTGTTTTCTGATAAGAAGAGTCACTATTGCGCTCCCATTGTCATACAGAGGACAAATAGCACTAGCGTCTGTTCCGTGCATGTACAGTGTATTGGACTGAAGAGGATCTACTGTTCCTGTCAGTTTCCTAAGCAGAGTTGAACTAGATTTGGCCCGTGTGTGGAGGAAGCACAGTTCTTTTGTTCTGAGCAAGCTCACTGTTCGGATCCCATAGGATACACAGTAGAGTAGAAGAGTGCTCTTTTTTCTAAAGCAGAGTGTGTTTCCTGTAAGGCGAGCTAGTGTTTGTTTCCCAGTCCTAAATGGAGTTGAATCACATGCAGTTTTTCGTCCTACGAGCAAGAGTTGTTTTCTGGTAAGAAGTGTCACTATTGTGCTCCAATTGTCATACACAGGGCAAATAGCACTGGCGTCTGTTCCCAGCATGTACAGTGTACTGGAATGAAGAGGATCTACTGTTCTTGTCAGTTTCCTAAGCAGAATTGAACTATATATGGCCGTATTTGTAGGAATCACAGTTCTTTTGTTCTGAGCAAGCTCACTGTTCTTGCCTTATAGGAAACACAGTAGAGTAGAAGAGTGCTCTTTTCTCAAAAGCAGAGTGTGTTTCTCGTAAGGCGAGCTAGCGTTTGTTTCCCAGTCCTAAATGGAGTTGAATCACATGCAGTTTTTGGTCCTATGAGCAAGAGATGTTTTCTGGTAAGGAAAGTGACTCTTGCGCTCCCATTGGCATACACAGTGCAAATAGCACTGGCGTCTGTTCCCAGCAAGTACAGTGTATTGGACTGAAGCGGAGCTACCATTCTTGTCAGTTTCCTAAGCAGAGTTGAACTAGATATGGCCCGTGTGTGTAGGAAGCACAATTCTTTTGTTCTGAGCAAGCTCACTGTTTGGATCCCATAGGAAAGACAGTAGAGTAGAAGAGTGCTCTTTTCTCAAAAGCAGAGTGTGTTTCTTGTAAGGCAAGCTAGCATTTGTTTCCCATTCCTAAATGGAGTTGAATCATATGCATTTTTTGGTCCTACGAGCAAGAGTTGTTTTCTGGTAAGGAAAGTCACTATTGCGCTCCCACTGTCATACACAGGGCAAATAGCACTCGCGTCTGTTCCCAGCAAGTACAGTGTATTGGACTGTAGAGGAGCTACTGTTCTTGTCAGTTTCCTAAGCAGAGTTGAACTAGATATGGCCCCTGTGTGTAGGAAACACAGCTCTTTTGTTCTGAGCAAGCTCACTATTCGGACCCCATAGGAAACACATTGGAGTAGAAGAGTGCTCTTTTCTCAAAAAAAGAGTGTGTTTCTTGTAATGCGAGCTAGTGTTTGTTTCCCAGTCCTAAATGGAGTTGAATCCCATGCAGTTTCTGGTCCTACGAGCAAGAGTTGTTTTCTGGTAAGAAGAGTCACTATTGTGCTCCCATTGTCATACACAGGGCAAATAGCACTGGTGTCTGTTCCCAGCAAGTACAGTGTATTGGACTGAAGCGGAGCTACTGTTCTTGTCAGTTTCCTAAGCAGAGTTGAACTAGATATGGCCCCTGTGTGTAGGAAGCACAGTTTTTTTGTTCTGAGCAAGCACACTGTTCGGACCCCATAGAAAACACATTAGAGTAGAAGAGTGCTCTTTTCTCAAAAGCAGAGTGTGTTTCTTGTAAGGCGAGCTAGCGTTTGTTTCCCAGTCCTAAATGGAGTTGAATCACATACAGTTTTTGGTCCTACGAGCAAGAGTTGTTTTCTGGTAATTAAAGTCACTATTGCACTCCCATTGCCATAGACAATACAAATAGCACTCGTGTCTGTTCCCAGCAAGTACAGTGTATTGGACTGAAGAGGAGCTACTGTTCTTGTCAGTTTCCTAAGCAGAGTTGAACTAGACATGGCCCGTGTGTGGAGAAAGCACAGTTCTTTTGTTCTGAGCAAGCTCAATGTTCGGACCCCATATGAACCACAGAATAGAAGACTGCTCTTTTCTCAAAAGCAGAGTGTGTTTCTTGTAAGGCGAGCTAGAGTTTGTTTCCCAGTCCTAAATGGAGTTGAATCACATGCAGTTTTTGGTCCTACGAGCAAGAGTTGTTTTCTCGTAAGCAAAGTCACTATTGTGCTCCCATTGCCATACACAGTGCAAATAGCACTGGCGTCTGTTCCCAGCAAGTACAGTGTATTGGACTGAAGAGGAGCTACTCTTCTTGTCAGTTTCCTAAGCAGAGTTGAACTACATATGGCCCGTGTGTTTAGGAAGCACAGTTCTTTTGTTCTGAGCAAGCTCAATGTTCGGACACCATAGGAAACACAGTAGAGTAGAAGACTGCTCTTTTCTCAAAAACAGAGTGTGTTTCTTGTAAGGCGAGCTAGCCTTTGTTTCCCAGTCCTAAATGGAGTTGAATCACATGCAATTTCTTGTCCTACGACTAAGAGTTGTTTTCTGCTAAGAAGAGTAACTATTGCGCTCCCATTGTCTTACACAGGGCAAATAGCACTGGCGTCTGTTCCCAGCATGTACAGTGTATTTGACTGAAGAGGATCTACTGTTCTTGTCAGTTTCCTAAGCAGAATTGAACTAGATATGGCCGTATTTGTAGGAAGCACAGTTCTTTTGTTCTGAGCAAACTCACTGTTCTGGCCCTATAGGAGACACAGTAGAGTAGAAGAGTGCTCTTTTCTCAAAAGCAGAGTGTGTTTCTTGTAAGGCGAGCTAGCGTTTGTTTCCCAGTCCTAAATGGAGTTGAATCACATGCAGTTTTTGGTCCTATGTGCAAGAGTTGTTTTCTGGTAAGGAAAGTCACTATTGCGCTCCCACTTCCATACACAGTGCAAATAGCACTCGCATCTGTTCCCAGCAAGTACAGTGTATTGGACTGAAGAGGAGCTACTGTTCTTGTCAGTTTGCTAAGCAGAGTTGAACAAGATATGGCCCCTGTGTGTAGGAAGCACAGTTCTTTTGTTCTGAGCAAGCTCACTGTTCAGACCACATAGGAAACACAGAAGAGTAGAAGAGTGCTCTTTTCTCAAAAGCAGAGTGTGTTTCTTGTAAGGCGAGCTAGCGTTTGTTTCCCAGTCCTAAATGGAGTTGAAACACATGCAGTTTATTGTCCTACGAGCATGAGTTGTTTTCGGGTAAGCAGAGTCACTATTGTGCTCCCATTGTCATACACAAGGCAAATAGCACTGTCGTCTGTTCCCAGCATGTACAGTGTATTGGACTGAAGAGGATCTACTGTTCTTTTCAGTTTCCTTAGCAGAATTGAACTAGTTATGGCAGTATTTGTATGAAGCACAGTTCTTTTGTTCTGAGCAAGCTCACTGTTCTGGTCCTATAGGAAACACAGTAGAGTAGAAGAGTGCTCTTTTCTCAAAAGCAGAGTGTGTTTCTTGTAAGGCGAGCAAGTGTTTGTTTCCCAGTCCTAAATGGAGTTGAATCACATGCAGTTTTTGGTCCTACAAGCAAGAGTTGTTTCTGGTAAGGAAAGTCACTATTGCGTTCCCATTTCCATACACAGTACAAATAGCACTCGCGTCTGTTCCCAGCAAGTACAGTGTATTGGACTGAAGAGGAGCTACTGTTCTTGTCAGTTTCCTAAGCAGAGTTGAACTAGATATGGCCGCTGTGTGTAGGAAGCACAGTTCTTTTGTTCTGAGCAAGCTCACTATTCGGACCCCATAGGAAACACATTAGAGTAGAAGAGTGCTCTTTTCTCAAAAGGAGAGTGTGTTTCTTGTAAGGCGAGCTAGTGTTTGTTTCCCAGTCAGAAATGGAGTTGAATCCCATGCAGTTTCTGGTCCTACGAGCACGAGTTGTTTTCTGGTAAGAAGAGTCACTGTTATGCTCCCATTGTCATACACAGTGCAAATAGCACTCGCGTCTGTTCCTAGCAAGTACAGTGTATTGCACTGAAGAGGAGCTACTGTTCTTGTCAGTTTCCTAAGCAGAGTTGAACAAGATATGGCCCGTGTGTGTAGGAAGCACAGTTCTTTTGTTCTGAGCAAGCTCACTGTTCGGAACCCTTAGGAAACACAGTAGAGTAGAAGAGTGCTCTTTTCTCAAAAGCAGAGTGTGTTTCTTGTAAGGCGAGCTAGCATTTGTTTCCCAGTCCTAAATGGAGTTGAATCACATGCAGTTTCTTGTCCTATGAGCAAGAGTTGTTTTCTGGTAAGAAGAGTCACTATTGCGCTCCCATTGTCATACACAGGGCAAATAGAACTGGCGTCTGTTCCCAGCATGTACAGTGTATTGGACTGAAGAGGATCTACTGTTCTTGTCAGTTTCCTAAGCAGAATTGAACTAGATATGGCCGTATTTGTAGGAAGCACAGTTCTTTTGTTCTGAGCAAACTCACTGTTCTGGCCATATAGGAAACACAGTAGAGTAGAAGATTGCTCTTTTCTCAAAAGGAGAGTGTGTTTCTTGTAATGCGAACTAGTGTTTATTTCCCAGTAAGAAATGGAGTTGAATCCCATGCCGTTTCTGGTCCTACGAGCAAGAGTTGTTTTCTGGTAAGAAGAGTCACTATTACGCTCCCACTGTCATACACAGGGCAAATAGCACTCGCGTCTGTTCCCAGCAAGTACAGTGTATTGGACTGTAGAGGAGCTACTGTTCTTGTCAGTTTCCTAAGCAGAGTTGAACTAGATATGGCCCCTGTGTGTAGGAAACACAGCTCTTTTGTTCTGAGCAAGCTCACTATTCGGACCCCATAGGAAACACATTGGAGTAGAAGAGTGCTCTTTTCTCAAAAAAAGAGTGTGTTTCTTGTAATGCGAGCTAGTGTTTGTTTCCCAGTCCTAAATGGAGTTGAATCCCATGCAGTTTCTGGTCCTACGAGCAAGAGTTGTTTTCTGGTAAGAAGAGTCACTATTGTGCTCCCATTGTCATACACAGGGCAAATAGCACTGGTGTCTGTTCCCAGCAAGTACAGTGTATTGGACTGAAGCGGAGCTACTGTTCTTGTCAGTTTCCTAAGCAGAGTTGAACTAGATAAAGCCCCTGTGTGTAGGAAGCACAGTTTTTTTGTTCTGAGCAAGCACACTGTTCGGACCCCATAGAAAACACATTAGAGTAGAAGAGAGCTCTTTTCTCAAAAGCAGAGTGTGTTTCTTGTAAGGCGAGCTAGCGTTTGTTTCCCAGTCCTAAATGGAGTTGAATCACATACAGTTTTTGGTCCTACGAGCAAGAGTTGTTTTCTGGTAATTAAAGTCACTATTGCACTCCCATTGCCATAGACAATACAAATAGCACTCGTGTCTGTTCCCAGCAAGTACAGTGTATTGGACAGAAGAGGAGCTACTGTTCTTGTCAGTTTCCTAAGCAGAGTTGAACTAGATATGGCCCGTGTGTGGAGAAAGCACAGTTCTTTTGTTCTGAGCAAGCTCAATGTTCGGACCCCATATGAACCACAGAATAGAAGACTGCTCTTTTGTCAAAAGCAGAGTGTGTTTCTTGTAAGGCGAGCTAGAGTTTGTTTCCCAGTCCTAAATGGAGTTGAATCACATACAGTTTTTGGTCCTACGAGCAAGAGTTGTTTTCTCGTAAGCAAAGTCACTATTGTGCTCCCACTGACATACACAGTGCAAATAGCACTGGCGTCTGTTCCCAGCAAGGACAGTGTATTGGACTGAAGAGGAGCTACTGTTCTTGTCAGTTTCCTAAGCAGAGTTGAACTAGATATGACCCGTGTGTGTAGGAAGCACATTTCTTTTGTTCTGAGCAAGCTCTCTGTTTTGGCCCTACAGGAAACACAGTAGAGCAAAAGAGTGCTCTTTTCTCAAAAGCAGAGTGTGTTTCTTGTAAGGAGAGCTAGCGTTTGGTTCCCCGACCTAAATGGAGTTGAATCACATGCAGTTTCTGGTCCTACGAGCAAGAGTTGTTTTCTGGTAAGAAGAGTCACTATTGCGCTCCTATATTCATACACAGTGCAAATAGCCCTGGCGTCTGTTCCCAGCAAGTACAGTGTATTGGACTGAAGAGGAGCTACTGTTCTCGTCAGTTTCCTAAGCAGAGTTGAACTAGATATGGCCCGGGTGTGTAGGAAGCACAGTACTTTTGTTCTGAGCAAGCTCACTGTTCTGGCCCTATAGTAAATACAGTAGAGTAGAAAAGTGCTCTTTTCTCAAAAGCAGAGTGTGTTTCTTGAAAGGTGAGCTAGCGTTTGTTTCCCACTCCTAAATGGAGTTGAAATACACATGCAGTTTCTGGTCCTACGAGCAAGAGTTGTTTTCTGGTAAGAAGAGTCCATTTTGCGTTCCATTTGCCATACACAGTGCAAATAGCACTCGCGTCTGTTCCCAGCAAGTACAGTGTATTGGACTGAAGAGAGGCTACTGT
Source organism: Peromyscus eremicus (assembly GCF_949786415.1). Lineage (NCBI taxonomy): Eukaryota > Metazoa > Chordata > Mammalia > Rodentia > Cricetidae > Peromyscus > Peromyscus eremicus. The sequence goes on from NW_026735315.1 coordinate 99,404, forward strand.
TCTTTTCAGTTTCCTAACCAGAATTGAACTAGATATGGCCCGTGTGTGTAGGAAGCACAGTTCTTTTGTTCTGAGCAAGCTGAAAGTTCTGGCCCTAAAGGAAACACAGTAGAGTAGAAGAGTGCTCTTTTCTCAAAAGCAGAGTGTGTTTCTTGTAAGGCTAGCTAGCGTTTGTTTCCCAGTACTAAATGGAGGTGAATCAAATGCAGTATTTGGTCCTAGGAGCAAGAGTTGTTTTCTGGTAAGAGGAGTCACTATTGCGCTCCCATTGCCATACACAGTACAAATAGCACTCGGGTCTGTTCCCAACAAGTACAGTGTATTGGACTAAAGAGGAGCTACTGTTCTTGTCAGTTTCCTAAGGAGAGTTGAACTAGATATGGCCCGTGTGTGTAGGAAGCACAGTTCTTTTGTTCTGAGCAAGCTCACTGTTCGGACCCCAGAGGAAACACAGTAGAGCAGAAGAGTGCTCTTTTCTCAAAAGCAGAGTGTGTTTCTTGTAAGGCGAGCTAGCGTTTGTTTCCCAGTACTAAATGGAGTTGAATCACATGCAGTTTCTGGTACTACCAGCAAGAGTTGTTTTCTGGTAAGGAAAGTCACTATTGCGCTCCCATTGCCATACACAGTGCAAATAGCACTCGCGTCTGTTCCCAGCAAATACAGTGTATTGGACTGAAGCGGAGCTACTGTTCTTGTCAGTTTCCTAAGCAGAGTTGACCTATATATGGCCCCTGTGTGTAGGAAGCACAGTTCTTTTGTTCTGAGCAAGCTCACTGTTCTGGCCCTATAGGAAACACAGTAGAGTAGAAGAGTGCTCTTTTCTCAAAAGCAGAGTGTGTTTCTTGTAAGGCGAGCTAGCGTTTGTTTCCCAGTCCTAAATGGAGTTGAATCCCATGCAGTTTCTGGTCCTACGCGCAAGAGTTGTTTTCTGGTAAGAAGAGTCACTATTGTGCTCCCATTGCTGTACACAGTGCAAATAGCACTCGCGTCTGTTGCCAGCAAATACAGTGTATTGGACTGAAGCAGAGCTACTGTTCTTGTCAGTTTGCTAGGCAGAGTTGAACTAGATATGGCCCCTGTGTGTAGGAAGCACTGTTCTTTTGTTCTGAGCAAGCTCACTGTTCGGACCCCATAGGAAACTAAGTAGAGTAGAAGAGTGATCTTTTCTCAAAAGCAGAGTGTGTTTCTTGTAAGGCGAGCTAGCGTTTGTTTCCCATTCCTAAATGGAGTTGAATCACATGCAGTTTTTGGTCCTACGAGCAAGAGTTGTTTTCTGGTAAGGAAAGTCACTATTGCGCTCCCAATGCCATACACAGTGCAAATAGCACTCCCGTCTGTTCCCAGCAAGTACAGTGTATTGGACTGAAGAGGAGCTACTGTTCTTATCAGTTTCCTTAGCAGAGTTGAACTAGATATGGCCCCTGTGTGTAGGAAGCACAGTTCTTTTGTTCTGAGCAAGCTCACTGTTCTGGCACTATAGGAAACACAGTAGAGTAGAAGAGTGATCTTTTCTCAAAAGCAGAGTGTGTTTCTTGTAAGGCGAGCTAACGTTTGTTTACCAGTCCTAAATGGAGTTGAATCCCATGCAGTTACTGGTCCTACGAGCAAGAGTTGTTTTCTGGTAAGAAGAGTCACTATTGCGCTCCCATATTCATACACAGTGCAAATCGCACTGGCGTCTGTTCCCAGCAAGTACAGTGTATTGGACTGAAGAGGAGCTACTGTTCTTGTCAGTTTCCTTAACAGAGTAGAACTAGATATGGTCCGTGTGTGTAGGAAGCACAGTTCTTTTGTTCTGAGCAAGCTAACTTTTCGGATCCCATAGGAAACACAGTAGAGTAGAAGAGTGCTCTTTTCTCAAAAGCAGAGTGTGTTTCTTGTAAGTCGAGCTAGCGTTTTTTTCCCAGTCCTAAGTGGAGTTGAATCATATGCAATTTCTGGTCCTAAGAGCAAGAGATGTTTTCTGGTAAGAAGAGTCACTACTGTGCTCTCATTGCTGTACACAGTTTAAATAGCACTCGCGTCTCTTCCCAGCAAGTACAGTGTATTGGACTGAAGAGGAGCTACTGTTCTCCTCAGTTTCCTAAGCAGAGTTGAACTAGATATGGCCCTTGTGTGTAGGAAGCACAGTACTTTTGTTCTGAGCAAGCTCACTGTTCTGGCCCTATAGTAAATACAGTAGAGTAGAAGAGTGCTCTTTTCTCAAAAGCAGAGTGTGTTTCTTGTAAGGCTAGCTAGCGTTTGTTTCCCAGTACTATATGGAGGTGAATCAAATGCAGTATTTGTTCCTACGAGCAAGAGTTGTTTTCTGGTAAGAAGAGTCACTATTGCGTTCCCATTGTCATACACAGGGCAAATAGCACTGGCGTCTGTTCCCAGCATGTACACTGTATTGGACTGAAGAGGATCTACTGTTCTTTTCAGTTTCCTAAGCAGAGTTGAACTAGATATGGCCCCTGTGTGTAGGAAGCACAGTTCTTTTATTCTGAGCAAGCTCACTGTTCGGACTACATAGGAAACACAGAAGAGTAGAAGACTGCTCTTTTCTCGAAAGCAGAGTGTGTTTCTTGTAAGGCGAGCTAGCGTTTGTTTCCCAGTCCTAAATGGAGTTGAATCACATGCAGTTTTTGGTCCTATGAGCAAGAGTTGTTTTCTGGTAAGGAAAGTCATTATTGCGCTCGCATTGCCATACACAGTGCAAATAGCACTGGCGTCTGTTCCCAGCAAGTACAGTGTATTGGACTGAAGCGGAGCTACTGTTCTTGTCAGTTTCCTAAGCCGAGTTGAACTAGATATTGCCCCTGTGTGTAGGAAGCACAGTTCTTTTGTTCTGAGCAAGCTCACTATTCAGACCCCATAGGAAACACAGTAGAGTAGAAGAGTGCTCTTTTCTCAAAAGCAGAGTGTGTTTCTTGTAAAGCGAGCTAGCATTTGTTTCCCAGTCCTAAATGGAGTTGAATCACATGAAGTTTCTTGTCCTAAGAGCAAGAGTTGTTTTCTGGTAAAAAGAGTCACTATTGTGCTCCCATTGTCATTCACAGGGCAAATAACACTGGCGTCTGTTCCCAGCATGTACACTGTATTGGACTGAAGAGGATCTACTGTTCTTTTCAGTTTCCTAAGCATAATTGAACTAGATATGGCCGTATTTGTATGAAGCACAGTTCTTTTGTTCTGAACAAGCTCACTGTTCTGGCCCTATAGGAAACACAGTATGGTAGAAGAGTGCTCTTTTCTCAAAAGCAGAGTGTGTTTCTTGTAAGGCGAGCTAGCGTTTGTTTCCCAGTCCTAAATGGAGTTGAATCACATGCAGTTTTTGGTCCTATGAGCAAGAGTTGTTTTCTGGTAAGGAAAGTCACTCTTGCGCTCCCATTGCCATACACAGTGCAAATAGCACTCGCGTCTGTTCCCAGCAAGTACAGTGTATTGGACTGAAGGGAAGCTACTGTTCTTGTCAGTTTCCTAAGCAGAGTTGAACGAGATATGGCCCTTGTGTGTAGGAAGCACAGTTCTTTTGTTCTGAGCAAGCTCACTGTTCGGACCCCCTAAGAAACACAATAGAGTAGAAGAGTGCTCTTTTCTCAAAAGCAGAGTGTGTTTCTTGTAAGGCGAGCTAGCGTTTTTTTCCCAGTCCTAAGTGGAGTTGAATCATATGCAATTTCTGGTCCTAAGAGCAAGAAATGTTTTCTGGTAAGAAGAGTCACTACTGTGCTCCCATTGCTGTACACAGTTTAAATAGCACTCGCGTCTCTTCCCAGCAAGTACAGTGTATTGGACTGAAGAGGAGCTACTGTTCTCCTCAGTTTCCTAAGCAGAGTTGAACTAGATATGGCCCGTGTGTGTAGGAAGCACAGTACTTTTGTTCTGAGCAAGCTCACTGTTCTGGCCCTATAGTAAATACAGTAGAGTAGAAAAGTGCTCTTTTCTCAAAAGCAGAGTGTGTTTCTTGAAAAGTGAGCTAGGGTTTGTTTCCCACTCCTAAATGGAGTTGAAATACACATGCAGTTTTTGGTCCTACGAGCAAGAGTTGTTTTCTGGTAAGAAGAGTCCATTTTGCTTTCCATTTGCCATACACAGTGCAAATAGCACTCGCGTCTGTTCCCAGCAAGTACAGTGTATTGGACTGAAGAGAGGCTACTGTTCTTTTCAGTTTCCTAACCAGAGTTGAACTAGATATGGCCCGTGTGTGTAGGAAGCACAGTTCTTTTGTTCTGAGCAAGCTCAAAGTTCTGGCCCTATAGGAAACACAGTAGAGTAGAAGAGTGCTCTTTTCTCAAAAGCAGAGTGTGTTTCTTGTAAGGCAAGCTAGCGTTTGTTTCCCAGTACTAAATGGAGGTGAATCAAATGCAGTATTTGTTCCTACGAGCAAGAGTTGTTTTCTGGTAAGAAGAGTCACTATTGCGCTCCCATTGTCATACACAGGGCAAATAGCACTGGCGTCTGTTCCCAGCAAGTACAGTGTATTGGACTGAAGCGGAGCTACTGTTCTTGTCAGTTTCCTAAGCAGAGTTGAACTAGATATTGCCCCTGTGTGTAGGAAGCACAGTTCTTTTGTTCTGAGCAAGCTCACTGTTCAGACCCCATAGGAAACACAGTAGAGTAGTAGAGTGCTCTTTTCTCAAAAGCAGAGTGTGTTTCTTGTAAAGCGAGCTAGCATTTGTTTCCCAGTCCTAAATGGAGTTGAATCACATGCAGTTTCTTGTCCTAAGAGCAAGAGTTTTTTTCTGGTAAGAAGAGTCACTATTGTGCTCCCATTGTCATTAACAGGGCAAATAACACTGGCGTCTGTTCCCAGCATGTACACTGTATTGGACTGAAGAGGATCTACTGTTCTTTTCAGTTTCCTAAGCATAATTGAACTAGATATGGCCGTATTTGTATGAAGCACAGTTCTTTTGTTCTGAACAAGCTCACTGTTATGGCCCTATAAGAAACACAGTAGAGTAGAAGAGTGCTCTTTTCTCAAAAGCAGAGTGTGTTTCTTGTAAGGCGAGCTAGCGTTTGTTTCCCAGTCCTAAATGGAGTTGAATCACATGCAGTTTTTGGTCCTATGAGCAACAGTTGTTTTCTGGTAAGGAAAGTCACTCTTGCGCTCCCATTGCCATACACAGTGAAAATAGCACTCGCGTCTGTTCCCAGCAAGTACAGTGTATTGGACTGAAGCGGAGCTACTGTTCTTGTCAGTTTCCTAAGCAGAGTTTAACTAGATATGGACCGTGTGTGTAGGAAGCACAGTTCTTTTGTTCTGAGAATGCTCACTGTTCTGGCCCTATAGGAAACACATTAGAGTAGAAGAGTGCTCCTTTCTCAATTCCGAGTGTGTTTCTTGTAAGTCGAGCTATCGTTTGTTTCCCAGTCCTAAATAGAGTTGAATCCCATACAGTTTCTGGTCCTACCAGCAAGAGTTGTTTTCTGATAAGAAGAGTCACTATTGTGCTCCTATTGCCATACACAGTACAAATAGCACTCGTGTCTGTTCCCAGCTAGGACAGTGTATTCGACTGAGGAGGAGCTACCGTTCTTGTCAGTTTCCTAAGCAGAGTTGAACTAGATATGGCCCGTGTGTGTAGGAAGCACAGTTCTTTTGTTCTGAGCAAGCTCACTGTTCGGACCCCATAGGAAATACAGTAGAGTAGAAGAGTGCTCTTTTCTCAAAAGCAGAGTGTGTTTCTTGTAAGGCGAGCTAGCCTTTGTTTCCCAGTAATAAAAGGAGTTGAATCACATGCACTTTCTTGTCCTACGAGCAAGAGTTGTTTTCTGGTAAGAAGAGTCACTATTGCGCTCCCATTGTCATACACAGGGCAAATAGCACTGGCGTCTGTTCCCAGCATGTACAGTGTATTGGACTGAAGAGGATCTACTGTTCTTGTCAGTTTCCTAAGCAGAATTGAACTAGATATGGCCGTATTTGTTGGAAGCACAGTTCTTTTGTTCTGAGAAAACTCACTGTTCTGGCCCTATAGGAAACACAGTAGAGTAGAAGAGTGCTCTTTTCTCAAAAGCAGAGTGTGTTTCTTGTAAGGCGAGCTAGCGTTTGTTTCCCAGTCCTAAGTGGAGTTGAATCACATCCTGTTTTTGGAACTACGAGCAAGAGTTGTTTTCTGGAAAAAAAGAGTCACTATTGCGCTCCCATTGTCATACACAGGGCAAATAGCACTGGCGTCAGTTCCCAGCATGTACAGTGTATTGGACTGAAGAGGATCTACTGTTCTTGTAAGTTTCCTAAGCATAATTGAACTAGATATGGCTGTATTTGTAGGAAGCACAGTGCTTTTGTTCTGAGCAAACTCACTGTTCGGGCCCTATAGGAAACACATTAGAGTAGAAGAGTGCTCTTTTCTCAAAAGCAGAGTGTGTTTCTTGTAAGGCGAGCTAGCGTTTGTTTTGCAGTCCTAAATGGAGTTGAACCACATGCAGTTTCTGGTCCTACCAACAAGAATTGTTTTCTGGTAAGGAAAGTCACTGTTCCGCTCCCATTGCCATACACAGTCCAAATAGCACTCGCATCTGTTCCCAGCAAGTACAGTGTATTGGACTGAAGAGGATCTACTGTTCTTGTCAGTTTCCTAAGCAGAGTTGAACTAGATATGGCCTGTGTGTGGAGGAAGCACAGTTCTGTTGTTCTGAGCAAGCTCACTGTTCTGTCCCCATAGGATACATAGTAGAGTAGAAGAGTGCTCTTTTCTCAAAAGCAGATTGTGTTTCTTGTAAGGTAAGCTAGCGTTTGTTTCCCAGTCCTAAATGTAGTTGAATCACATGCAGTTTCTTGTCCTATGAGCAAGAGTTGTTTTCTGGTAAGAAGAGTCACTATTGTGCTCCATTGTCATACACAGGGCAAATAGCACTGGCGTCTGTTCCCAGCATGTACAGTGTATTGGACTGAAGAGGATCTACTGTTCTTGTCAGTTTCCTAAGCAGAAATGAACTAGATATGGCCGTATTTGTAGGAATCACAGTTCTTTAGTTCTGAGCAAACTCACTGTTCTGGCCCTATAGGAAAAACAGTAGAGTAAAAGAGTGCTCTTTTCTCAAAAGCAGAGTGTGTTTCTTGTAAGGCGAGCTAGCGTTTGTTTCCCAGTCCTAAATGGAGTTGAATCACATGCAGTTTTTGGTCCTATGAGCAAGAGTTTTTTTCTGGTAAGGAAAGTCATTATTGTGCTCGCATTGCCATACACAGTACAAATAGCACTGGCGTCTGTTCCCAGCAAGTACAGTGTATTGGACTGAAGCGGAGCTACTGTTCTTGTCAGTTTCCTAAGCAGAGTTGAACTAGATATTGCCCCTGTGTGTAGGAAGCACAGTTCTTTTGTTCTGAGCAAGCTCACTGTTCACACCCCATAGAAAACACATTAGAGTAGAAGAGTGCTCTTTTCTCAAAAGCAGAGTGTGTTTCTTATAAGGCAAGCTAGTGTTTGTTTCCCAGTCAAAAATGGAGTTGAATCCCATGCAGTTTCTGGTCCTACGAGCAAGAGGTGTTTTCTGATAAGAAAAGTCACTATTGCGCTCCTATTGCCATACACAGTGCAAATAGCACTCGCGTCTGTTCCCAGCTTGTACAGTGTATTGGACTGAAGAGGAGCTACCGTTCTTGTCAGTTTCCTAAGCAGAGTTGAACTAGATATGGCCCGTGTGTGTAGGAAGCACAGTTCTTTTGTTCTGAGCAAGCTCACTGTTCGGACCCCCTAGGAAACACAGTAGAGTAGAAGAGTGCTCTTTTCTCAAAAGCAGAGTGTGTTTCATATAAGGCAAGCTACCGTTTGTTTCCCAGTCCTAAATGGAGTTGAATCACATGCAGTTTTTGGTCCTACGAGCAAGAGTTGTTTTCTGGTAAGGAAAGTCACTATTGTGCTCCCATTGTCATACAGAGGACAAATAGCACTGGCGTCTGTTCCCTGCAGGTACAGTGTATTGGACTGAAGTGGAGCTACTGTTCTTGTCAGAATCCTAAGCAGAGTTGAACTAGATATGGCCCGTGTGTGGACGAAGCATAGTTCTTTTGTTCTGAGCAAGCTCACTGTTCGGACCCCATAGGATACACAGTAGAGTAGAAGAGTGCTCTTTTCTCAAAGCAGAGAGTGTTTCTTGTAAGGTGAGCTAGCGTTTGTTTCCCAGTCCTAAATGGAGTTGAATCACATGCAGTTTTTGGTCCTACGAGCAAGAGTTGTTTTCTGGTAAGAAGAGTCACTATTGTGCTCCCTTTGTCATACACAGGGCAAATAGCACTGGCGTCTGTTCCCAGCATGTACAGTGTATTGGACTGAAGAGGATCTACTGTTCTTGTCAGTTTCCTAAGCAGAATTGAACTAGATATGGCCGTATTTGTAGGAATCACAGTTCTTTTGTTCTGAGCAAACTCACTGTTCTGGCCCTATAGGAAAAACAGTAAAGTAGAAGAGTGCTCTTTTCTCAAAAGCAGAGTGTGTTTCTTGTAAGGCGAGCTAGGGTTTGTTTCCCAGTCCTAAATGGAGTTGAATCACATGCAGTTTTTGGTCCTATGAGCAAGAGTTGTTTTCTGGTAAGGAAAGTCATTATTGCGCTCGCATTGCCATACACAGTGTAAATAGCACTGGCGTCTGTTCCCAGCAAGTACAGTGTATTGGACTGAAGCGGAGCTACTGTTCTTGTCAGTTTCCTAAGCAGAGTTGAACTAGATATTGCCCCTGTGTGTAGGAAGCACAGTTCTTTTGTTCTGAGCAAGCTCACTGTTCAGACCTTATAGGAAACACAGTAGAGTAGAAGAGTGCTCTTTTCTCAAAAGCAGATTGTGTTTCTTGTAAAGCGAGCTAGCATTTGTTTCCCAGTCCTAAATGGAGTTGAATCACATGCAGGTTCTTGTCCTTAGAGCAAGAGATTTTTTCTGGTAAGGAAAGTCACTATTGAGCTCCCAATGCCATACACAGCGCAAATAGCACTCGCGTCTGTTCCCAGCAAGTACAGTGTATTGGACTGAAGGGGAGCTACTGTTCTTGTCAGTTTCCTAAGCAGAGTTGAACTAGATATGGCCCCTGTGTGTAGGAAGCACAGTTCTTTTGTTCTGAGCAAGCTCAATTTTCGGACCCCATAGGAAACACCGTAGAGTAGAAGAGTGCTCTTTTCTCAAAAGCAGAGTATGTTTCTTGTAAGGCGAGCTAGCGTTTGTTTCCCAATCCTAAATGGAGTTGAATCACATGCAGTATCTGGTCCTACGAGCAAGAGTTGTTTTCTGGTAAGAAGAGTCACTATTGCGCTCCCATTGTCATCCACAGGGCAAATCACACTGGCATCTGTTCCCAGCATGTACAGTGTATTGGACTGAAGAGGATCTACTGTTCTTGTCAGTTTCCTAAGCAGAGTTTAACTAGATATGGACCGTGTGTGTAGGAAGCACAGTTCTTTTGTTCTGAGAATGCTCACTGTTCTGGCCCTATATGAAACACATTAGAGTAGAAGAGTGCTCCTTTCTCAATCCAGAGTGTGTTTCTTGTAAGTCGAGCTATCATTTGTTTCCCAGTAATAAATAGAGTTGAATCCCATGCAGTTTCTGGTCCTATCAGCAAGAGTTGTTTTCTGATAAGAAGAGTCACTATTGTGCTCCCATTGTCATTCACAGGATAAATAACAGTGGCGTCTGTTTCCAGCATGTACACTGTATTTGACTGAAGAGGATCTACTGTTCTTTTCAGTTTCCTAAGCATAATTGAACTAGATATGGCTGTATTTGTATGAAGCACAGTTCTTTTGTTCTGAGCAAGCTCACTGTTCTGGCCCTATAGGAAACACAGTAGAGTAGAAGAGTGCTCTTTTCTCAAAAGCAGAGTGTGTTTCTTGTAAGGCGAGCTAGGGTTTGTTTCCCAGTCCTAAATAAAGTTGAATCACATGCAGTTTTTGGTCCTATGAGCAAGAGTTGTTTTCTGGTAAGGAAAGTCACTCTTGCCCTCCCTTTGCCATACACAGTGCAAATAGCACTCGCGTCTGTTCCCAGCAAGTACAGTGTATTGGACTGAAGCGGAGCTACTGTTCTTGTCAGTTTCCTAAGCAGAGTTGAACTAGATATGGCCCCTGTGTGTAGGAAGCACAGTTCTTTTGTTCTGAGCAAGCTCACTGTTCGGACCACATAGGAAATACAGTAGAGTAGAAGAGTGCTCTTTTCTCAAAAGCAGAGTGTGTTTCTTGTAAGGCGAGCTAGTGTTTGTTTCCCAGTCAGAAATGAAGTTGAATCCCATGCAGTTTCTGGTCCTACGTGCAAGAGGTGTTTTCTAATAAGAAGAGTCACTATTGTGCTCCCATTGTCATACAGAGGACAAATAGCACTGGCGTCTGTTCCCTGCATGTACAGTGTATTGGACTGAAGTGGAGCTACTGTTCTTGTCAGTTTCCTAAGCAGAGTTGAACTAGATATGGCCCGTGTGTGGAGGAAGCACAGTTCTGTTGTTCTGAGCAAGCTCACTGTTCGGACCCCACAGGATACACAGTAGAGTAGAAGAGTGCTCTTTTCTCAAAAGCAGAGTGTGTTTCTTGTAAGGCAAGCCAGCGTTTGTTTCCCAGTCCTAAATGGAGTTGAATCACATGCAGTTTCTTGTCCTACGAGCAAGAGTTGTTTTCTGGTAAGAAGAGTCACTATTGTGCTCCCATTTTCATACACAGGGCAAAGAGCACTGGCGTCTGTTCCCAGCATCTACAGTGTATTGGACTGAAGAGGATCTACTATTCTTGTCAGTTTCCTAAGCAGATTTGAACTAGATATGGCCGTATTTGTAGGAATCACAGTTCTTTTGTTCTGAGCAAACTCACTGTTCTGGCCCTATAGAAAAAACAGTAGAGTAGAAGTGTGCTCTTTTCACAAAAACAGAGTATGTTTCTTGGAAGGCGAGCTAGCGTTTGTTTCCCAATCCTAAATGGAGTTGAATCACATGCAGTATCTGGTCCTATGAGCAAGAGTTGTTTTCTGGTAAGAAGAGTCACTATTGCGCTCCCATTGTCATACACAGGGCAAAGAGCACTGGCGTCTGTTCCCAGCATGTACAGTGTATTGGAATGAAGAGGAGCTACTGTTCTTGTCAGTTTCCTAAGCAGAGTTGAACTAGATATGGCCCCTGTGTGTAGGAAGCACAGTTCTTTTGTTCTGAGAAACTCACTGTTCTGGCCCTATAGAAAAAACAGTAGAGTAGAAGAGTGCTCTTTTCTCAAAAGCAGAGTGTGTTTCTTGTAAGGCAAGCTAGCGTTTGTTTCCCAGTACTAAATGGAGTTGAATCACATCCTGTTTTTGGTCCTACGAGCAAGAGTGGTTTTCTGGTAAGGAAAATCACTATTGCGCTCCCATTGCCATACACAGTGCAAATATCACTCGCCTCTGTTCCCAGCAAGTACAGTGTATTGGACTGAAGAGGATCTGCTGCTCTTGTCAGTTTCCTAAGCAGAATTGAACTAGATATGGCCGTGTGTAGGAAGCACAGTTCTCTTCTTCTGAGCAAACTCACTGTTCTGGCCCTATAGGAAACACAGTAGAGTAGAAGAGTGCTCTTTTCTCAAAAGCAGAGTATGTTTCTTGTAAGGCAAGCTAGTGTTTGTTTCCCAATCCTAAATGGAGTTGAATCACATGCAGTATCTGGTCCTACGAGCAAGAGTTGTTTTCTGGTAAGAAGAGTCACTATTGCTCTCCCATTGTCATCCACAGGGCAAATCACACTGGCATCTGTTCCCAACATGTTCAGTGGATTGGACTGAAGAGGATCTACTGTTCTTGTCAGTTTCCTAAGCAGAGTTGAACTAGATATGGACCGTGTGTGTAGGAAGCACAGTTCTTTTGTTCTGAGAATGCTCACTTTTCCGGCCCCATAGGAAACACATTAGAGTAGAAGAGTGCTCCTTTCTCAATCCAGAGTGTGTTTCTTGTAAGTCGAGCTATCGTTTGTTTCCCAGTCCTAAATAGAGTTGAATTCCATGCAGTTTCTGGTCCTATCAGCAAGAGTTGTTTTCTGATGAGAAGAGTCACTATTGCGCTCCCATTGTCATAAACAGGGCAAATAGCACTGGTATCTGTTCCCAGCAAGTACAGTGTATTGGACTGAAGAGGAGCTACTCTTCTTGTCAGTTTCCTAAGCAGAGTTGAACTAGATATGGCTCCTGTGTGTAGGAAGCACAGTTCTTTTGTTCTGAGCAAGCTAACTTTTCGGATCCCATAGGAAACACAGTAGAGTAGAAGAGTGCTCTTTTCTCAAAAGCAGAGTGTGTTTCTTTTAAGGCTAGCTAGTGTTTGTTTCCCATTCAGAAATGGAGTTGAATCCCATGCAGTTTCTGCTCCTATGAGCAAGAGGTGTTTTCTGATAAGAAGAGACACTATTGCGCTCCCATTGTCATACAGAGGACAAATAGCACTGGTGTCTGTTCCCTGCATGTACAGTGTATTGGACTGAAGTGGAGCTACTGTTCTTGTCAGTTTCCTAAGCAGAGTTGAACTAGATATGGCTCGTGTGTTTAGGAAGCACAGTTCTGTTGTTCTGAGCAAGCTCACTGTTCGGACCCCATAGGATACACAGTAGAGTAGAAGAGTGCTCTTTTCTCAAAAGCAGAGTGTGTTTCTTGTAAGGCGAGCTAGCGTTTGTTTCCCAGTCCTAAATGTAGTTGAATCACATGCAGTTTCTTGTCCTACGAGCAAGAGTTGTTTTCCTGGTAAGAAGAGTCACTATTGTGCTCCCATTGTCATACACAGGGCAAATAACACTGGCGTCTGTTCCCAGAATGTACAGTGTATTGGACTGAAGAGGATCTACAGTTCTTGTCAGTTTCCTAAGCAGAATTGAACTAGATATGGCCGTATTTGTAGGAATCACAGTTCTTTTGTTCTGAGCAAACTCACTGTTCTGGCCCTATAGGAAAAACAGTAGAGTAGAAGAGTGCTCTTTTCTCAAAAGCAGAGTGTGTTTCTTGTAAGGCGAGCTAGCGTTTGTTTCCCAGTTCTAAATGGAGTTGAATCACATGCAGTTTTTGGTCCTACGAGCAAGAGTTGTTTTCTGTTAAGGAAAGTCATTATTGCGCTCGCATTGCCATACACAGTGCAAAGAGCACTGGCGTCTGTTCCCAGCAAGTACAGTGTATTGGACTGAAGCGGAGCTACTGTTCTTGTCAGTTTCCTAAGCAGAGTTGAACTAGATATTGCCCCTGTGTGTAGGAAGCACAGTTCTAATTTTCTGAGCAAGGTCACTGTTCGGAACCCAAAGGAAACACAGTAGAGTATAGAGTGCTCTTTTCTCAAAAGCAGAGTGTGTTTCTTGTAAAGCGAGCTAGCATTTGTTTCCCAGTCCTAAATGGAGTTGAATCACATGCAGTTTCTTGTACTATGAGCAAGAGTTGTTTTCTGGTAAGAAGAGTCACTATTGCGCTCCCATTGTCATACACAGGGCAAATAGCACTGGCGACTTTTCCCAGCAAGTACAGTGTATTGGACTGAAGCGGAGCTACTGTTCTTGTCAGTTTCCTAAGCAGAGTTGAACTAGATATGGCCCCTGTGTGTAGGAAGCACAGTTTTTTTGTTCTGAGCAAGCTCACTGTGCGGACCCCATAGAAAACACATTAGAGTAGACGAGTGCTCTTTTCTCAAAAGCAGAGTGTGTTTCTTGTAAGGCGAGCTAGCGTTTGTTTCCCAGTCCTAAATGGAGTTGAATCACATCCTGTTTTTGGGTCCTACGAGCAAGAGTTGTTTTCTGGTAAGGAAAGTCACTATTGCACTCCCATTGTCAGACACAGTGCAAATAGCACTCGCGTCTCTTCCCAGCAAGTACAGTGTATTGGACTGAAGAGGATCTACTGTTCTTGTCAGTTTCCTAAGCAGAATTGAACTAGATATGGCCGTATTTGTTGGAAGCACAGTTCTTTTGTTCTGAGCAAGCTCACTGTTCTGGCCTATAGGAAACACAGTAGAGTAGAAGAGTGCTCTTTTCTCAAAAGCAGAGTGTGTTTCTTGTAAGGCGAGCTAGCGTTTGGTTTCCCAGTCCTAAATGGAATTGAATCACATGCAGTTTTTGGTCCTATGAGCAAGAGTTGTTTTCTGGTAAGGAAGTCACTCTTGTGCTCCCATTGCCATACACAGTGCAAATAGCACTCGTGTATGTTCCCAGCAAGTACAGTGTATTGGACTGAAGCAGAGCTACTGTTCTTGTCAGTTTGCTAGGCAGAGTTTAACTAGATATGGCCCCTGTGTGTAGGAAGCACTGTTCTTTTGTTCTGAGCAAGCTCACTGTTCGGACCCCATAGGAAACTAAGTAGAGTAGAAGAGTGATCTTTTCTCAAAAGCAGAGTGTGTTTCTTGTAAGGCGAGCTAGCGTTTGTTTCCCATTCCTAAATGGAGTTGAATCACATGCAGTTTTAGGACCTACGAGCAAGAGTTGTTTTCTGGTAAGGAAAGTCACTATTGCGCTCCCAAAGCCATACACAGTGCAAATAGCACTCCCGTCTGTTCCCAGCAAGTACAGTGTATTGGACTGAAGAGGAGCTACTGTTCTTGTCAGTTTCCCTGGCAGAGTTGAACTAGATATGGCCCCTGTGTGTAGGAAGAACAGTTCTTTTGTTCTGAGCAAGCTCACTGTTCGCACCCCATAGGAAACACAGTAGAGTAGAAGAGTGCTCTTTTCTCAAAAGCAGAGTATGTTTCTTGTAAGGCGAGCTAGTGTTTGTTTCCCAATCCTAAATGGAGTTGAATCACATGCAGTATCTGGTCCTATGAGCAAGAGTTGTTTTCTGGTAAGAAGAGTGACTATTGCGCTCACATTGTCATACACAGGGCAAATAGCACTGCATCTGTTCCCCAGCATGTACAGTGTATTGGACTGAAGAGGATCTACTGTTCTTGTCAGTTTCCTAAGCAGAGTTTAACTAGATATGGACTGTGTGTGTAGGAAGCACAGTTCTTTTGTTCTGAGAATGCTCACTGTTCTGGCCCTATAGGAAACACATTAGAGTAGAAGAGTGCTCCTTTCGCAATCCAGAGTGTGTTTCTTGTAAGTCGAGCTATCGTTTGTTTCCCAGTCCTAAATGGAGTTGAATCCCATGCAGTTTCTGGTCCTACCAGCAAGAGTGGTTTTCTGATAAGAAGAGTCACTATTGCGCTCCTATTGCCATACACAGTACAAATAGCACTCGCGTCTGTTCCCAGCTAGGACAGTGTAATGGACTGAAGAGGAGCTACCGTTCTTGTCAGTTTCCTACGAAGAGTTGAACTAGATATGGCCCGTGTGTAGGAAGCACAGTTCTTTTGTTCTGAGCAAGCTCACTGTTCGGAACCCATAGGAAACACAGTAGAGTAGAAGAGTGCTCTTTTCTCAAAAGCAGAGTGTGTTTCTTGTAAGGCAAGCTAGCGTTTGTTTCCCAGTACTAAATGGAGTTGAATCACATCCTGTTTTTGGTCCTACGAGCAAGAGTTGTTTTCTGGTAAGAAGAGTCACTATTGGGCTCCTATTGACATTCACAGGGCAAATAACACTGGCGTCTGTTCCCAGCATGTACACTGTATTGGACTGAAGAGGATCTACTGTTCTTTTCAGTTTCCTAAGCAGAATTCAACTAGATATGGCAGTATTTGTAGGAAGCACAGTTCTTTTGTTCTGAGCAAACACACTGTTCTGGCCCTATAGGAAACACAGTAGAGTAGAAGATTGCTCTTTTCTCAAAAGCAGAGTGTGTTTCTTGTAAGGCGAGCTAGCGTTTGTTTCCCAGTCCTAAATGGAGTTGAATCACATGCAGTTTCTGGTCCTACCAGCAAGAGTTGTTTTCTGGTAAGGAAAGTCACTATTGCGCTCCCATTGCCATACAAAGTGCAAATACCACTCGCGTCTGTTCCCAGCAAGTACAGTGTATTGGACTGAAGCAGAGCTACTGTTCTTGTCAGTTTCCTAAGCAGAGTTGAACTAGATATGGCCCCTGTGTGTAGGAAGCACAGTTCTTTTGTTCTGAGCAAACACACTGTTCTGGCCCTATAGGAAACACAGTAGAGTAGAAGAGTGCTCTTTTCTCAAAAGCAGAGTATGTTTCTCGTAAGGCGAGCTAGTGTTTGTTTCCCAGTCAGAAATGGAGTTGAATCCCTTGCAGTTTCTGGTCCTACGTGCAAGAGTTGTTTTCTGATAAGAAGAGTCACTATTGCGCTCCCATTGTCATACAGAGAACAAATAGCACTAGCGTCTGTTCCGTGCATGTACAGTGTATTGGACTGAAGAGGATCTACTGTTCCTGTCAGTTTCCTAAACAGAGTTGAACTAGATTTGGCCCGTGTGTGGAGGAAGCACAGTTCTTTTGTTCTGAGCAAGCTCACTGTTCGGATCCCATTGGATACACAGTAGAGTAGAAGAGTGCTCTTTTTTCTAAAGCAGAGTGTGTTTCCTGTAAGGCGAGCTAGTGTTTGTTTCACAGTCCTAAATGGAGTTGAATCACATGCAGTTTTTCGTCCTACGAGCAAGAGTTGTTTTCTGGCAAGAAGTGTCACTATTGTGCTCCAATTGTCATACACAGGGCAAATAGCCCTGGCGTCTGTTCCCAGCATGTACAGTGTACTGGAATGAAGAGGATCTACTGTTCTTGTCAGTTTCCTAAGCAGAATTGAACTATATATGGCCGTATTTGTAGGAATCACAGTTCTTTTGTTCTGAGCAAGCTCACTGTTCTTGCCTTATAGGAAACACAGTAGAGTAGAAGAGTGCTCTTTTCTCAAAAGCAGAGTGTGTTTCTTGTAAGGCGAGCTAGCGTTTGTTTCCCAGTCCTAAATGGAGTTGAATCACATGCAGTTTTTGGTCCTATGAGCAAGAGATGTTTTCTGGTAAGGAAAGGGACTCTTGCGCTCCCATTGGCATACACAGTGCAAATAGCACTGGCGTCTGTTCCCAGCAAGTACAGTGTATTGGACTGAAGCGGAGCTACCATTCTTGTCAGTTTCCTAAGCAGAGTTGAACTAGATATGGCCCGTGTGTGTAGGAAGCACAATTCTTTTGTTCTGAGCAGGCTCACTGTTTGGATCCCATAGGAAATACAGTAGAGTAGAAGAGTGCTCTTTTCTCAAAAGCAGAGTGTGTTTCTTGTAATGCGAGCTAGTGTTTGTTTCCCAGTCCTAAATGGAGTTGAATCCCATGCAGTTTCTGGTCCTACGAGCAAGAGTTGTTTTCTGGTAAGAAGAGTCACTATTGTGCTCCCATTGTCATACACAGGGCAAATAGCACTGGTGTCTGTTCCCAGCAAGTACAGTGTATTGGACTGAAGCGGAGCTACTGTTCTTGTCAGTTTCCTAAGCAGAGTTGAACTAGATATGGCCCCTGTGTGTAGGAAGCACAGTTTTTTTGTTCTGAGCAAGCACACTGTTCGGACCCCATAGAAAACACATTAGAGTAGAAGAGTGCTCTTTTCTCAAAAGCAGAGTGTGTTTCTTGTAAGGCGAGCTAGCGTTTGTTTCCCAGTCCTAAATGGAGTTGAATCACATACAGTTTTTGGTCCTACGAGCAAGAGTTGTTTTCTGGTAATTAAAGTCACTATTGCACTCCCATTGCCATAGACAATACAAATAGCACTCGTGTCTGTTCCCAGCAAGTACAGTGTATTGGACTGAAGAGGAGCTACTGTTCTTGTCAGTTTCCTAAGCAGAGTTGAACTAGACATGGCCCGTGTGTGGAGAAAGCACAGTTCTTTTGTTCTGAGCAAGCTCAATGTTCGGACCCCATATGAACCACAGAATAGAAGACTGCTCTTTTCTCAAAAGCAGAGTGTGTTTCTTGTAAGGCGAGCTAGAGTTTGTTTCCCAGTCCTAAATGGAGTTGAATCACATGCAGTTTTTGGTCCTACGAGCAAGAGTTGTTTTCTCGTAAGCAAAGTCACTATTAGGCTCCCATTGCCATACACAGTGCAAATAGCACTGGCGTCTGTTCCCAGCAAGTACAGTGTATTGGACTGAAGAGGAGCTACTCTTCTTGTCAGTTTCCTAAGCAGAGTTGAACTACATATGGCCCGTGTGTTTAGGAAGCACAGTTCTTTTGTTCTGAGCAAGCTCAATGTTCGGACACCATAGGAAACACAGTAGAGTAGAAGACTGCTCTTTTCTCAAAAACAGAGTGTGTTTCTTGTAAGGCGAGCTAGCCTTTGTTTCCCAGTCCTAAATGGAGTTGAATCACATGCAATTTCTTGTCCTACGACTAAGAGTTGTTTTCTGGTAAGAAGAGTAACTATTGCGCTCCCATTGTCTTACACAGGGCAAATAGCACTGGCGTCTGTTCCCAGCATGTACAGTGTATTGGACTGAAGAGGATCTACTGTTCTTGTCAGTTTCCTAAGCAGAATTGAACTAGATATGGCCGTATTTGTAGGAAGCACAGTTCTTTTGTTCTGAGCAAACTCACTGTTCTGGCCCTATAGGAGACACAGTAGAGTAGAAGAGTGCTCTTTTCTCAAAAGCAGAGTGTGTTTCTTGTAAGGCGAGCTAGCGTTTGTTTCCCAGTCCTAAATGGAGTTGAATCACATGCAGTTTTTGGTCCTATGTGCAAGAGTTGTTTTCTGGTAAGGAAAGTCACTATTGCGCTCCCACTTCCATACACAGTGCAAATAGCACTCGCATCTGTTCCCAGCAAGTACAGTGTATTGGACTGAAGAGGAGCTACTGTTCTTGTCAGTTTGCTAAGCAGAGTTGAACAAGATATGGCCCCTGTGTGTAGGAAGCACAGTTCTTTTGTTCTGAGCAAGCTCACTGTTCAGACCACATAGGAAACACAGAAGAGTAGAAGAGTGCTCTTTTCTCAAAAGCAGAGTGTGTTTCTTGTAAGGCGAGCTAGCGTTTGTTTCCCAGTCCTAAATGGAGTTGAATCACATGCAGTTTTTGGTCCTATGTGCAAGAGTTGTTTTCTGGTAAGGAAAGTCACTATTGCGCTCCCACTTCCATACACAGTGCAAATAGCACTCGCATCTGTTCCCAGCAAGTACAGTGTATTGGACTGAAGAGGAGCTACTGTTCTTGTCAGTTTGCTAAGCAGAGTTGAACAAGATATGGCCCCTGTGTGTAGGAAGCACAGTTCTTTTGTTCTGAGCAAGCTCACTGTTCAGACCACATAGGAAACACAGAAGAGTAGAAGAGTGCTCTTTTCTCAAAAGCAGAGTGTGTTTCTTGTAAGGCGAGCTAGCGTTTGTTTCCCAGTCCTAAATGGAGTTGAAACACATGCAGTTTATTGTCCTACGAGCATGAGTTGTTTTCTGGTAAGCAGAGTCACTATTGTGCTCCCATTGTCATACACAAGGCAAATAGCACTGGCGTCTGTTCCCAGCATGTACAGTGTATTGGACTGAAGAGGATCTACTGTTCTTTTCAGTTTCCTTAGCAGAATTGAACTAGTTATGGCAGTATTTGTATGAAGCACAGTTCTTTTGTTCTGAGCAAGCTCACTGTTCTGGTCCTATAGGAAACACAGTAGAGTAGAAGAGTGCTCTTTTCTCAAAAGCAGAGTGTGTTTCTTGTAAGGCGAGCAAGTGTTTGTTTCCCAGTCCTAAATGGAGTTGAATCACATGCAGTTTTTGGTCCTACAAGCAAGAGTTGTTTCTGGTAAGGAAAGTCACTATTGCGTTCCCATTTCCATACACAGTACAAATAGCACTCGCGTCTGTTCCCAGCAAGTACAGTGTATTGGACTGAAGAGGAGCTACTGTTCTTGTCAGTTTCCTAAGCAGAGTTGAACTAGATATGGCCGCTGTGTGTAGGAAGCACAGTTCTTTTGTTCTGAGCAAGCTCACTATTCGGACCCCATAGGAAACACATTAGAGTAGAAGAGTGCTCTTTTCTCAAAAGGAGAGTGTGTTTCTTGTAAGGCGAGCTAGTGTTTGTTTCCCAGTCAGAAATGGAGTTGAATCCCATGCAGTTTCTGGTCCTACGAGCACGAGTTGTTTTCTGGTAAGAAGAGTCACTGTTATGCTCCCATTGTCATACACAGTGCAAATAGCACTCGCGTCTGTTCCTAGCAAGTACAGTGTATTGCACTGAAGAGGAGCTACTGTTCTTGTCAGTTTCCTAAGCAGAGTTGAACTAGATATGGCCCGTGTGTGTAGGAAGCACAGTTCTTTTGTTCTGAGCAAGCTCACTGTTCGGAACCCTTAGGAAACACAGTAGAGTAGAAGAGTGCTCTTTTCTCAAAAGCAGAGTGTGTTTCTTGTAAGGCGAGCTAGCATTTGTTTCCCAGTCCTAAATGGAGTTGAATCACATGCAGTTTCTTGTCCTATGAGCAAGAGTTGTTTTCTGGTAAGAAGAGTCACTATTGCGCTCCCATTGTCATACACAGGGCAAATAGAACTGGCGTCTGTTCCCAGCATGTACAGTGTATTGGACTGAAGAGGATCTACTGTTCTTGTCAGTTTCCTAAGCAGAATTGAACTAGATATGGCCGTATTTGTAGGAAGCACAGTTCTTTTGTTCTGAGCAAACTCACTGTTCTGGCCATATAGGAAACACAGTAGAGTAGAAGATTACTCTTTTCTCAAAAGGAGAGTGTGTTTCTTGTAATGCGAACTAGTGTTTGTTTCCCAGTAAGAAATGGAGTTGAATCCCATGCCGTTTCTGGTCCTACGAGCAAGAGTTGTTTTCTGGTAAGAAGAGTCACTATTACGCTCCCACTGTCATACACAGGGCAAATAGCACTCGCGTCTGTTCCCAGCAAGTACAGTGTATTGGACTGTAGAGGAGCTACTGTTCTTGTCAGTTTCCTAAGCAGAGTTGAACTAGATATGGCCCCTGTGTGTAGGAAACACAGCTCTTTTGTTCTGAGCAAGCTCACTATTCGGACCCCATAGGAAACACATTGGAGTAGAAGAGTGCTCTTTTCTCAAAAAAAGAGTGTGTTTCTTGTAATGCGAGCTAGTGTTTGTTTCCCAGTCCTAAATGGAGTTGAATCCCATGCAGTTTCTGGTCCTACGAGCAAGAGTTGTTTTCTGGTAAGAAGAGTCACTATTGTGCTCCCATTGTCATACACAGGGCAAATAGCACTGGTGTCTGTTCCCAGCAAGTACAGTGTATTGGACTGAAGCGGAGCTACTGTTCTTGTCAGTTTCCTAAGCAGAGTTGAACTAGATAAAGCCCCTGTGTGTAGGAAGCACAGTTTTTTTGTTCTGAGCAAGCACACTGTTCGGACCCCATAGAAAACACATTAGAGTAGAAGAGTGCTCTTTTCTCAAAAGCAGAGTGTGTTTCTTGTAAGGCGAGCTAGCGTTTGTTTCCCAGTCCTAAATGGAGTTGAATCACATACAGTTTTTGGTCCTACGAGCAAGAGTTGTTTTCTGGTATTAAAGTCACTATTGCACTCCCATTGCCATAGACAATACAAATAGCACTCGTGTCTGTTCCCAGCAAGTACAGTGTATTGGACAGAAGAGGAGCTACTGTTCTTGTCAGTTTCCTAAGCAGAGTTGAACTAGATATGGCCCGTGTGTGGAGAAAGCACAGTTCTTTTGTTCTGAGCAAGCTCAATGTTCGGACCCCATATGAACCACAGAATAGAAGACTGCTCTTTTCTCAAAAGCAGAGTGTGTTTCTTGTAAGGCGAGCTAGAGTTTGTTTCCCAGTCCTAAATGGAGTTGAATCACATGCAGTTTTTGGTCCTACGAGCAAGAGTTGTTTTCTCGTAAGCAAAGTCACTATTGTGCTCCCACTGACATACACAGTGCAAATAGCACTGGCGTCTGTTCCCAGCAAGGACAGTGTATTGGACTGAAGAGGAGCTACTCTTCTTGTCAGTTTCCTAAGCAGAGTTGAACTACATATGGCCCGTGTGTTTAGGAAGCACAGTTCTTTTGTTCTGAGCAAGCTCATTGTTCGGACCCCATATGAACCACAGTAGAATAGAAGACTGCTCTTTTCTCAAAAACAGAGTGTGTTTCTTGTAAGGCGAACTAGCGTTTGTTTCCCAGTCCTAAATGGAGTTGAATCACATGCAGTTTTTGGTCCTACGAGCAAGAGTTGTTTTCTGGTAAGGAAAGTCACTATTGCGCTCCCTTTGACATACACAGTGCAAATAGCACTCGCGTCTGTTCCCAGCAAGTACAGTGTATTGGACTGAAGAGGAGCTACTGTTTTTGTCAGTTTCCTAAGCAGAGTTGAACTAGATATGGCCCATGTGTGTAGGAAGCACAGTTCTTTTTTTCTGAGCAAGCTCACTGTTCGGACCCCATATGAAACACAGTAGAGTAGAAGACTGCTCTTTTCTCAAAAACAGAGTGTGTTTCTTGTAAGGCGAGCTAGCCTTTGTTTCCCAGTCCTAAATGGAGTTGAATCACATGCAGTTTCTTGTCCTAGGACTAAGAGTTGTTTTCTGGTAAGAAGAGTAACTATTGCGCTCCCATTGTCTTACACAGGGCAAATAGCACTGGCGTCTGTTCCCAGCATGTACAGTGTATTTGACTGAAGAGGATCTACTGTTCTTGTCAGTTTCCTAAGCAGAATTGAACTAGATATGGCCGTATTTGTAGGAAGCACAGTTCTTTTGTTCTGAGCAAACTCACTGTTCTGGCCCTATAGGAGACACAGTAGAGTAGAAGAGTGCTCTTTTCTCAAAAGCAGAGTGTGTTTCTTGTAAGGCGAGCTAGCGTTTGTTTCCCAGTCCTAAATGGAGTTGAATCACATGCAGTTTTTGGTCCTATGTGCAAGAGTTGTTTTCTGGTAAGGAAAGTCACTATTGCGCTCCCACTTCCATACACAGTGCAAATAGCACTCGCATCTGTTCCCAGCAAGTACAGTGTATTGGACTGAAGAGGAGCTACTGTTCTTGTCAGTTTGCTAAGCAGAGTTGAACAAGATATGGCCCCTGTGTGTAGGAAGCACAGTTCTTTTGTTCTGAGCAAGCTCACTGTTCAGACCACATAGGAAACACAGAAGAGTAGAAGAGTGCTCTTTTCTCAAAAGCAGAGTGTGTTTCTTGTAAGGCGAGCTAGCGTTTGTTTCCCAGTCCTAAATGGAGTTGAAACACATGCAGTTTATTGTCCTACGAGCATGAGTTGTTTTCTGGTAAGAAGAGTCACTATTGTGCTCCCATTGTCATACACAAGGCAAATAGCACTGGCGTCTGTTCCCAGCATGTACAGTGTATTGGACTGAAGAGGATCTACTGTTCTTTTCAGTTTCCTTAGCAGAATTGAACTAGGTATGGCAGTATTTGTATGAAGCACAGTTCTTTTGTTCTGAGCAAGCTCACTCTTCTGGTCCTATAGGAAACACAGTAGAGTAGAAGAGTGCTCTTTTCTCAAAAGCAGAGTGTGTTTCTTGTAAGGCGAGCAAGTGTTTGTTTCCCAGTCCTAAATGGAGTTGAATCACATGCAGTTTTTGGTCCTACAAGCAAGAATTGTTTCTGGTAAGGAAAGTCACTATTGCGGTCCCATTACCATACACAGTGCAAATAGCACTCGCGTCTGTTCCCAGCAAGTACAGTGTATTGGACTGACGAGGAGCTACTGTTCTTGTCAGTTTCCTAAGCAGAGTTGAACTAGATATGGCCGCTGTGTGTAGGAAGCACAGTTCTTTTGTTCTGAGCAAGCTCACTATTCGGACCCCATAGGAAACACATTAGAGTAGAAGAGTGCTCTTTTCTCAAAAGGAGAGTGTATTTCTTGTAACACGAGCTAGTGTTTGTTTCCCAGTCAGAAATGGAGTTGAATCCCATGCAGTTTCTGGTCCTACGAGCAAGAGTTGTTTTCTGGTAAGAAGAGTCACTATTATGCTCCCATTGTCATACACAGTGCAAATAGCACTCGCGTCTGTTCCTAGCAAGTACAGTGTATTGCACTGAAGAGGAGCTACTGTTCTTGTCAGTTTCCTAAGCAGAGTTGAACTAGATATGGCCCGTGTGTGCAGGAAGCACAGTTCTTTTGTTCTGAGCAAGCTCACTGTTCGGAACCCTTAGGAAACACAGTAGAGTAGAAGAGTGCTCTTTTCTCAAAAGCAGAGTGTGTTTCTTGTAAGGCGAGCTAGCGTTTGTTTCCCAGTCCTAAATGGAGTTGAGTCACATGCAGTTTCTTGTCCTATGAGCAAGAGTTGTTTTCTGGTAAGAAGAGTCACTATTGCGCTCCCATTGTCATACACAGGGCAAATAGAACTGGCATCTGTTCCCAGCATGTACAGTGTATTGGACTGAAGAGGATCTACTGTTCTTGTCAGTTTCCTAAGCAGAATTGAACTAGATATGGCCGTATTTGTAGGAAGCACAGTTCTTTTGTTCTGAGCAAACTCACTGTTCTGGCCATATAGGAACCACAGTAGAGTAGAAGATTGCTCTTTTCTCAAAAGGAGAGTGTGTTTCTTGTAATGCGAACTAGTGTTTGTTTCCCAGTCAGAAATGGAGTTGAATCCCATGCCGTTTCTGGTCCTACGAGCAAGAGTTGTTTTCTGGTAAGAAGAGTCACTATTACGCTCCCATTGTCATACACAGGGCAAATAGCACTGGCGTCTGTTCCCAGCAAGTACAGTGTATTGTACTGAAGCGGAGCTACTGTTCTTCTCAGTTTCCTAAGCAGAGCTGAACTAGATATAGCCCCTGTGTGTAGGAAGCACAGTTCTTTTGTTCTGAGCAAGCTCAATGTTCGGACCCCATAGAAAACACATTAGAGTAGAAGAGTGCTCTTTTCTCAAAAGCAGAGGGTGTTTCTTGTAAGGCGAGCTAGTGTTTGTTTCCCAGTCCTAAATGGAGTTGAATCACATACAGTTTTTGGTCCTACGAGCAAGAGTTGTTTTCTGGTAAGGAAAGTCACTATTGCACTCCCATTGCCATACACAGTTCAAATAGCACTCGTGTCTATTCCCAGCAAGTACAGTGTATTGGACTGAAGAGGAGCTACTGTTCTTGTCAGTTTCCTAAGCAGAGTTGAACTAGATATGGCCCGTGTGTGTAGGAAGCACAGTTTTTTTGTTCGGAGCAAGATCAGTGTTCGGACCCCATATGAACCACAGTAGAATAGAAGACTGCTCTTTTCTCAAGCGCAGAGTGTGTTTCTTGTAAGGCGAGCTAGGGTTTGTTTCCCAGTCCTAAATGGAGTTGAATCACATGCAGTTTTTGGTTTTTTGAGCAAGAGTTGTTTTCTCGTAAGCAAAGTACACTATTGCGCTCCCATTGCCATACACAGTGCAAATAGCACTGGCGTCTGTTCCAGCAAGTACAGTGTATTGGACTGAAGAGGAGCTACTGTTCTTGTCAGTTTCCTAAGCAGAGTTGAACTAGATATGGCCCGTATGTGTAGGAAGCACAGTTCTTTTGTTCTGAGCAAGCTCAGTGTTCGGACCCCATATGAACCACAGTAGAATAGAAGACTGCTCTTTTCTCAAAAGCAGAGTGTGTTTCTTGTAATGCGAGCTAGTGTTTGTTTCCCAGTCCTAAATGGAGTTGAATCCCATGCAGTTTCTGGTCCTACGAGCAAGAGTTGTTTTCTGGTAAGAAGAGTCACTATTGTGCTCCCATTGTCATACACAGGGCAAATAGCACTGGTGTCTGTTCCCAGCAAGTACAGTGTATTGGACTGAAGCGGAGCTACTGTTCTTGTCAGTTTCCTAAGCAGAGTTGAACTAGATATGGCCCCTGTGTGTAGGAAGCACAGTTTTTTTGTTCTGAGCAAGCACACTGTTCGGACCCCATAGAAAACACATTAGAGTAGAAGAGTGCTCTTTTTTCAAAAGCAGAGTGTGTTTCTTGTAAGGCGAGCTAGCGTTTGTTTCCCAGTCCTAAATGGAGTTGAATCACATACAGTTTTTGGTCCTACGAGCAAGAGTTGTTTTCTGGTAATTAAAGTCACTATTGCACTCCCATTGCCATAGACAATACAAATAGCACTCGTGTCTGTTCCCAGCAAGTACAGTGTATTGGACAGAAGAGGAGCTACTGTTCTTGTCAGTTTCCTAAGCAGAGTTGAACTAGATATGGCCCGTGTGTGGAGAAAGCACAGTTCTTTTGTTCTGAGCAAGCTCAATGTTCGGACCCCACATGAACCACAGAATAGAAGACTGCTCTTTTCTCAAAAGCAGAGTGTGTTTCTTGTAAGGCGAGCTAGAGTTTGTTTCCCAGTCCTAAATGGAGTTGAATCACATGCAGTTTTTGGTCCTACGAGCAAGAGTTGTTTTCTCGTAAGCAAAGTCACTATTGTGCTCCCATTGCCATACACAGTGCAAATAGCACTGGCGTCTGTTCCCAGCAAGGACAGTGTATTGGACTGAAGAGGAGGTACTCTTCTTGTCAGTTTCCTAAGCAGAGTTGAACTAGATATGGCACGTGTGTGTAGGAAGCACAGTTCTTTTGTTCTGAGCAAGCTCACTGTTAGGATACCATAGGAAACACAGTAGAGTAGAAGAGTGCCCTTTCCTAAAAGCAGAGTGTGTTTCTTGGAAGGGGAGCTAGCGTTTGTTTCCCAGTCCTAAATGGAGTTGAATCACATGCAGTTTCTGGTTCTACGAGCAAGAGTTGTTTTCTGGTAAGAAGAGTGACTATTGTGCTCCCATTGCCATACACAGGGCAAATAGCACTGGCATCTGTTCCCAGCATGTACATTGTATTGGACTGAAGAGGAGCTACTATTCTTGTCAGTTTCTTAAGAAGAGTTGAACTAGATATGCCCCGTGTGTGTAGGAAGCACAGTTCTTTTGTTCTGAGTAAGCTCACTGTTCTGGCCCTATAGGAAACATATTAGAGTAGAAGAGTGCCCTTTCCTAAAAGCAGAGTGTGTTTCTTGTAAGGTGAGCTAGCGTTTGTTTCCCAGTCCTAAATGGAGTTGAGTCACATGCAGGTTCTGGTTTTACGAGCAAGAGTTGTTTTCTGGTAAGAAGAGTCACTATTGCGCTCCCATTGTCATACATAGGGCAAATAGCACTCGTGTCTGTTCCCAGCAACTTCAGTGTATTGGACTGAAGAGGATCTACTATTCTTGTCAGTTTCCTAAGCAGAGTTGAACTAAATAGAGTCGGTGTGTGTTGGACGCACAGTTCTTTTGTTCTGAGCAAGCTCACTCTTCTGGCCCTATAGGAAACACAATAGAGTAAAAGAGTGCCCTTTCCTAAAAGCAGAGTGTGTTTCTTGTAAGGCGAGCTAGCGTTTGTTTCCCAGTCCTAAATGGAGTTGAATCACATGCAGTTTTTGGTCCTACGAACAAGAGTAGTTTTCTGGTAAGGAAAGTCACTATTGTGCTCCCATTGCCATACACACTGCAAATAGCACTCGCATCTGTTCCCATTAAGTACAGTGTATTGGACTGAAGCAGAGCTACTGTTCTTGTCAGTTTCCTAAGCAGAGTTGAACTAGATATGGCCCCTGTGTGTAGGAAGCACAGTTCTTTTGTTCTGAGCAAACACACTGTTCTGGCCCTATAGGAAACACAGTAGAGTAGAAGAGTGCTCTTTTCTCAAAAGCAGAGTATGTTTCTTGTAAGGCGAGCTAGTGTTTGTTTCCCAGTCAGAAATGGAGTTGAATCACTTGCAGTTTCTGGTCCTACGTGCAAGAGTTGTTTTCTGATAAGAAGAGTCACTATTGCGCTCCCATTGTCATACAGAGGACAAATAGCACTAGCGTCTGTTCCGTGCATGTACAGTGTATTGGACTGAAGAGGATCTACTGTTCCTGTCAGTTTCCTAAGCAGAGTTGAACTAGATTTGGCCCGTGTGTGGAGGAAGCACAGTTCTTTTGTTCTGAGCAAGCTCACTGTTCGGATCCCATAGGATACACAGTAGAGTAGAAGAGTGCTCTTTTCTCTAAAGCAGAGTGTGTTTCCTGTAAGGCGAGCTAGTGTTTGTTTCACAGTCCTAAATGGAGTTGAATCACATGCAGTTTCTCGTCCTACGAGCAAGAGTTGTTTTCTGGTAAGAAGTGTCACTATTGTGCTCCAATTGTCATACACAGGGCAAATAGCACTGGCGTCTGTTCCCAGCATGTACAGTGTACTGGAATGAAGAGGATCTACTGTTCTTGTCAGTTTCCTAAGCAGAATTGAACTATATATGGCCGTATTTGTAGGAATCACAG
This sequence comes from Peromyscus eremicus, assembly GCF_949786415.1. Classification (NCBI taxonomy): domain Eukaryota; kingdom Metazoa; phylum Chordata; class Mammalia; order Rodentia; family Cricetidae; genus Peromyscus; species Peromyscus eremicus. Next base: position 127,366 of record NW_026735315.1, read on the forward strand.
TTCTTTTGTTCTGAGCAAGCTCACTGTTCTTGCCTTATAGGAAACACAGTAGAGTAGAAGAGTGCTCTTTTCTCAAAAGCAGAGTGTGTTTCTCGTAAGGCGAGCTAGCGTTTGTTTCCCAGTCCTAAATGGAGTTGAATCACATGCAGTTTTTGGTCCTATGAGCAAGAGATGTTTTCTGGTAAGGAAAGTGACTCTTGCGCTCCCATTGGCATACACAGTGCAAATAGCACTGGCGTCTGTTCCCAGCAAGTACAGTGTATTGGACTGAAGCGGAGCTACCATTCTTGTCAGTTTCCTAAGCAGAGTTGAACTAGATATGGCCCGTGTGTGTAGGAAGCACAATTCTTTTGTTCTGAGCAAGCTCACTGTTTGGATCCCATAGGAAACACAGTAGAGTAGAAGAGTGCTCTTTTCTCAAAAGCAGAGTGTGTTTCTTGTAAGGCAAGCTAGCATTTGTTTCCCATTCCTAAATGGAGTTGAATCATATGCATTTTTTGGTCCTACGAGCAAGAGTTGTTTTCTGGTAAGGAAAGTCACTATTGCGCTCCCACTGTCATACACAGGGCAAATAGCACTCGCGTCTGTTCCCAGCAAGTACAGTGTATTGGACTGTAGAGGAGCTACTGTTCTTGTCAGTTTCCTAAGCAGAGTTGAACTAGATATGGCCCCTGTGTGTCGGAAACACAGCTCTTTTGTTCTGAGCAAGCTCACTATTCGGACCCCATAGGAAACACATTGGAGTAGAAGAGTACTCTTTTCTCAAAAAAAAGAGTGTGTTTCTTGTAATGCGAGCTAGCATTTGTTTCCCAGTCCTAAATGGAGTTGAATCCCACGCAGTTTCTGGTCCTACGAGCAAGAGTTGTTTTCTGGTAAGAAGAGTCACTATTGTGCTCCCATTGTCATACACAGGGCAAATAGCACTGGTGTCTGTTCCCAGCAAGTACAGTGTATTGGACTGAAGCGGAGCTACTGTTCTTGTCAGTTTCCTAAGCAGAGTTGAACTAGATATGGCCCCTGTGTGTAGGAAGCACAGTTTTTTTGTTCTGAGCAAGCACACTGTTCGGACCCCATAGAAAACACATTAGAGTAGAAGAGTGCTCTTTTCTCAAAAGCAGAGTGTGTTTCTTGTAAGGCGAGCTAGCGTTTGTTTCCCAGTCCTAAATGGAGTTGAATCACATACAGTTTTTGGTCCTACGAGCAAGAGTTGTTTTCTGGTAATTAAAGTCACTATTGCACTCCCATTGCCATAGACAATACAAATAGCACTCGTGTCTGTTCCCAGCAAGTACAGTGTATTGGACAGAAGAGGAGCTACTGTTCTTGTCAGTTTCCTAAGCAGAGTTGAACTAGACATGGCCCGTGTGTGGAGAAAGCACAGTTCTTTTGTTCTGAGCAAGCTCAATGTTCGGACCCCATATGAACCACAGAATAGAAGACTGCTCTTTTCTCAAAAGCAGAGTGTGTTTCTTGTAAGGCGAGCTAGAGTTTGTTTCCAGTCCTAAATGGAGTTGAATCACATGCAGTTTTTGGTCCTACGAGCAAGAGTTGTTTTCTCGTAAGCAAAGTCACTATTGTGCTCCCATTGCCATACACAGTGCAAATAGCACTAGCGTCTGTTCCCAGCAAGTACAGTGTATTGGACTGAAGAGGAGCTACTCTTCTTGTCAGTTTCCTAAGCAGAGTTGAACTACATATGGCCCGTGTGTTTAGGAAGCACAGTTCTTTTGTTCTGAGCAAGCTCAATGTTCGGACCCCATAGGAAACACAGTAGAGTAGAAGACTGCTCTTTTCTCAAAAACAGAGTGTGTTTCTTGTAAGGCGAGCTAGCCTTTGTTTCACAGTCCTAAATGGAGTTGAATCACATGCAATTTCTTGTCCTACGACTAAGAGTTGTTTTCTGGTAAGAAGAGTAACTATTGCGCTCCCATTGTCTTACAGGGCAAATAGCACTGGCGTCTGTTCCCAGCATGTACAGTGTATTTGACTGAAGAGGATCTACTGTTCTTGTCAGTTTCCTAAGCAGAATTGAACTAGATATGGCCGTATTTGTAGGAAGCACAGTTCTTTTGTTCTGAGCAAACTCACTGTTCTGGCCCTATAGGAGACACAGTAGAGTAGAAGAGTGCTCTTTTCTCAAAAGCAGAGTGTGTTTCTTGTAAGGCGAGCTAGCGTTTGTTTCCCAGTCCTAAATGGAGTTGAATCACATGCAGTTTTTGGTCCTATGTGCAAGAGTTGTTTTCTGGTAAGGAAAGTCACTATTGCGCTCCCACTTCCATACACAGTGCAAATAGCACTCGCATCTGTTCCCAGCAAGTACAGTGTATTGGACTGAAGAGGAGCTACTGTTCTTGTCAGTTTGCTAAGCAGAGTTGAACAAGATATGGCCCCTGTGTGTAGGAAGCACAGTTCTTTTGTTCTGAGCAAGCTCACTGTTCAGACCACATAGGAAACACAGAAGAGTAGAAGAGTGCTCTTTTCTCAAAAGCAGAGTGTGTTTCTTGTAAGGCGAGCTAGCGTTTGTTTCCCAGTCCTAAATGGAGTTGAAACACATGCAGTTTATTGTCCTACGAGCATGAGTTGTTTTCTGGTAAGAAGAGTCACTATTGTGCTCCCATTGTCATACACAAGGCAAATAGCACTGGCGTCTGTTCCCAGCATGTACAGTGTATTGGACTGAAGAGGATCTACTGTTCTTTTCAGTTTCCTTAGCAGAGTTGAACTAGTTATGGCAGTATTTGTATGAAGCACAGTTCTTTTGTTCTGAGCAAGCTCACTGTTCTGGTCCTATAGGAAACACAGTAGAGTAGAAGAGTGCTCTTTTCTCAAAAGCAGAGTGTGTTTCTTGTAAGGCGAGCAAGTGTTTGTTTCCCAGTCCTAAATGGAGTTGAATCACATGCAGTTTTTGGTCCTACAAGCAAGAGTTGTTTCTGGTAAGGAAAGTCACTATTGCGTTCCCATTTCCATACACAGTACAAATAGCACTCGCGTCTGTTCCCAGCAAGTACAGTGTATTGGACTGAAGAGGAGCTACTGTTCTTGTCAGTTTCCTAAGCAGAGTTGAACTAGATATGGCCGCTGTGTGTAGGAAGCACAGTTCTTTTGTTCTGAGCAAGCTCACTATTCGGACCCCATAGGAAACACATTAGAGTAGAAGAGTGCTCTTTTCTCAAAAGGAGAGTGTGTTTCTTGTAAGGCAAGCTAGTGTTTGTTTCCCAGTCAGAAATGGAGTTGAATCCCATGCAGTTTCTGGTCCTACGAGCACGAGTTGTTTTCTGGTAAGAAGAGTCACTGTTATGCTCCCATTGTCATACACAGTGCAAATAGCACTCGCGTCTGTTCCTAGCAAGTACAGTGTATTGCACTGAAGAGGAGCTACTGTTCTTGTCAGTTTCCTAAGCAGAGTTGAACTAGATATGGCCCGTGTGTGTAGGAAGCACAGTTCTTTTGTTCTGAGCAAGCTCACTGTTCGGAACCCTTAGGAAACACAGTAGAGTAGAAGAGTGCTATTTTCTCAAAAGCAGAGTGTGTTTCTTGTAAGGCGAGCTAGCATTTGTTTCCCAGTCCTAAATGGAGTTGAATCACATGCAGTTTCTTGTCCTATGAGCAAGAGTTGTTTTCTGGTAAGAAGAGTCACTATTGCGCTCCCATTGTCATACACAGGGCAAATAGAACTGGCGTCTGTTCCCAGCATGTACAGTGTATTGGACTGAAGAGGATCTACTGTTCTTGTCAGTTTCTTAAGCAGAATTGAACTAGATATGGCCGTATTTTTAGGAAGCACAGTTCTTTTGTTCTGAGCAAACTCACTGTTGTGGCCATATAGGAAACACAGTAGAGTAGAAGATTGCTCTTTTCTCAAAAGGAGAGTGTGTTTCTTGTAATGCGAACTAGTGTTTGTTTCCCAGTAAGAAATGGAGTTGAATCCCATGCCGTTTCTGGTCCTACGAGCAAGAGTTGTTTTCTGGTAAGAAGAGTCACTATTGCGCTCCCATTGTCATACACAGGGCAAATAGCACTCGCTTCTGTTCCCAGCAAGTACAGTGTATTGGACTGAAGAGGATCTACTATTCTTGTCAGTTTCCTAAGCAGAGTTGAACTGGATATGGCCCGTGTGTGTAGGAAGCACATTTCTTCTGTTCTGAGCAAGCTCACTGTTCGGATCCCATAGGAAACACAGTAGAGTAGAAGAGTGCTCTTTTCTCAAAAGTAGAGTGTGTTTCTTGTAAGGCGAGTTAGTGTTTGTTTCCCAGTCCTAAATGGAGTTGAATCACATGCAGTTTCTGGTCCACGAGCAAGAGTTGTTTTCTGGTAAGAAGAGTCACTATTGCGTTCCCATTGTCATACACAGGGCAAATAGCACTCGCGTCTGTTCCCAGCAAGTACAGTGTATTGGACTGAAGAGGATCTACTATTCTTGTCAGTTTCCTAAGCATATGGAACTAAATATAGTCGGTGTGTGTTGGAAGCACATTTCTTTTGTTCAGAGCAAGCTCACTCTTCTGGCCCTTTAGGAAACACATTAGAGTAGAAGAGTGCCCTTTCCTAAAAGCAGAGTGTGTTTCTTGTAAGACGAGCTAGCATTTGTTTCCCAGTCCTAAATGGAGTAAAATCACATGCAGTTTCTGTTCCTACGAGCAAGAGTTGTTTTCTGGTAAGAAGAGTCACTATTGTGCTCCTATAGTAATACACAGGGCAAATAGCACTGGCGTCTATTCCCAGCATGTACAGTGTATTGGACTGAACAGGATCTACTGTTCTTGTCAGTTTCCTAAGCAGAATTGAACTAGATATGGCCGTGTGTGTAGGAAGCACAGTTCTTTTGTTCTGAGCAAGCTCACTGTTTTGGCCCTATAGGAAACACAGTAGAGTAGAAGAGTGCCCTTTTCTCAAAAGCAGAGTGTGTTTCTTGTAAGGCGAGCTAGCGTTTGTTTTTCAGTCCTAAATGGAGTTGAATCACATGCAGTTTCTGGTCCTACGAGCAAGAGTTGTTTTCTGGTAAGAAGAGTCACTATTGCGCTCCCATTGACATACACAGGTAAAATAGCTCTGGCATCTGTTCCCAGCATGTACAGTGTATTGGACTGAAGAGGATCTACTGTCCTTGTCAGTTTCCTATGCAGAATTGATCTAGATATGGCCCGTGTGTGTAGGAAGCACAATTCTTTTGTTCTGAGCAAGCTCATTGTTCTTGCTGTATAGGAAACACAGTAGAGTAGAAGAGTGCTCTTTTCTCAAAAGCAGAGTCTGTTTTTTGTAAGGCGAGCTAGTGTTTGTTTCCCAGTCCTAAATGGAGTTGAATCACATGCAGTTTTTGGTCCTAAGAGCAAGAGTTGATTTCTGGAAAGAAGAGTCACTATTGCGCACCCATTGCCATACATAGTGCAAATAGCACTGGCGTCTGTTCCCAGCAAGTACAGTGTATTGGACTGAAGAGGAGCTACTGTTCTTGTCAGTTTCCTAAGCAGAGTGAACTAGATATGGCCCGTGTGTGTAGGAAGCACAGTTCTTTTGTTCTGAGCAAGCTCACTGTTTGGATCCCATAGGAAACACAGTAGAGTAGAAGAGTGCTCTTTTCTCAAAAGCAGAGTGTGTTTCTTGTAAGGCGAGCTAGTGTTTGTTTCCCAGTTAGAAATGGAGTTGAATCCCATGCAGTTTCTTGTCCTACAAGCAAGAGTTGTCTTCTGGTAAGAAGAGTCACTATTGCCGTCCAATTGTCATACAAATTACAAATAGCACTGGCGTCTGTTCCCAGCATGTACAGTGTATTGGACTTAGGAGTATCTACTGTTATTGTCAGTTTCCTAAGCAGAATTGAATTAGATATGGCCGTGTGTGTAGGAAGCACAGTTCTTTTGTTCTGAGCAAGCTCACTGTTCTGGCCCTATAGGAAACACAGTAGAGTAGAAGAGTGATCTTTACTCAAAAGCAGAGTGTGTTTCTTGTAAGGCGAGCTAGTGTTTGTTTCCCAGTCCTAAATGGAGTTGAATCACATGCAGTTTTTGGTCCTACGAGCAAGAGTTGTTTTCTGGTAAGAAGAGTCACTATTGTGCTCCCATTGACATACATAGAGCAAATAGCACTGGCGTCTGTTCCCAGCACGTACAGTGTATTTGACTGAAGAGGAGCTACTGTTCTTGTCAGTTTCCTAAGCACAGTTGAACTAGATATGGCCCGTGTGTTTAGGAAGCACAGTTCTTTTGTTCTGAGCAAGCTCACTGTTTGGACCCCAGAAGAAACACAGAAGAGCAGAAGAGTGCTATTTTCTCAAAAGCAGAGTGTGTTTCTTGCAAGGCGAGCTAGCATTTGTTTTGCAGTCCTAAATGGAGTTGAATCACATGCACTTTCTGGTCCTACGAGCTAAAGTTTTCTTCTGGTGAGAAGTGTCACTATTGCGCTCCAATTGTCATACACATTACAAATAGCACTGGCGTCTTTTCCCAGCATGAACAGTGTATTGGACTGAAGAGGATCTACTGTTATTGTCAGTTTCCTAAGCAGAATTGAACTAGATATGGCCCGTGTGTGTAGGAAGCACAGTTCCTTTTTTCTGAGCAAGCTCACTGTTCTGGCCCTATCGGAAACACATTAGAGTAGAAGAGTGCTCTTTTCTCAAAAGCAGAGTGTGTTTCTTGTAAGGCGAGCAAGCGTTTGTTTCCCAGTCCTAAATGGAGTTGAATCACATGCAGTTTCTGGTCCTGCGAGCAAGAGTTGTTTTCTGGTAAGAAGAGACAATATTGCGCTCTCATTGTCATACACAAGGCAAATAGCACTGGCGTCTATTCCCAACATGTACAGTGTATTAGACTGTAGAGGATCTACTGTTCTTGTCAGTTTCCTAAGCAGAATTGAACCAGATATGGCCGTGTGTCTAGGAAGCACAGTTCTTTTGTTCTGAGCAAGCTCACTGTTTTGGCTCTATAGGAAACACAGTAGAGTAGAAGAGTGCTCTTTTCTCAAAAGCTGAGTGTGTTTCTTGTAAGGAGAGCTGGCGTTTGTTTCCCAGTCCTAAAAGGAGTTGAATCACATGAAGTTTTTGATCCCATGAGCAAGAGTTGTTTTCTGTAAGGAAAGTCACTATTGTGCTCCCATTCCCATACACAGAGCAAATAGCACTCGCGTCTGTTCCCAGCAAGTACAGTGTATTGGACTGAAGAGGAGATACTGTTCTTGTCAGTTTCCTAAGCAGAGTTGAACTAGATATGGCCCGTGTGTGTAGGAAGCACAGTTCTTCTGTTCTGAGCAAGCTCACTGTTCAGATCCCATAGGAAACACAGTAGAGTAGAAGAGTGCTCTTTTCTCAAAAGCAGAGTGTGTTTCTTGTAAGGCGAGCTAGTGTTTGTTTCCGAGTCAGAAATGGAGTTGAATCCCATGCAGTTTCTGGTCCCACGAGCAAGAGATGTTTTCTGGTAAGAAGAGTCACTATTGCGCTCTCGTTGTCATACACAGGGCAAATAGCACTGGCATCTGTTCCCAGCATGTACAGTGTATTGGACTGAAGAGGATCTACTGTTCTTGTCAGTTTCCTAATCAGAGTTGTACTAAATATAGTCGGTGTGTGTAGGAAGCACAGTTCTTTTGTTCTGAGAAAGCTCACTCTTCGGACCCTATAGGAAACACAGTAGAGTAGAAGTGTGCCCTTTTCTCAAAAGCAGAGTGTATTTCTTGTAAGGCGAGCTAGCGTTTGTTTCTCAGTCCTAAATGGAGTTGAATCCCATGCAGTTTTTGGTCCTACGAGCAAGAGTTGTTTTCTGGAAAGAAGAGTCACTATTGCGCTCCCATTGCTATACACAGGGCAAATAGCACTGGCGTCTGTTCCCAGCATGTGCAGTGTATTGGACTGAAGAGGATCTACTGTTCTTGTCAGTTTCCTAAGCAGAGTTGAACTAAATATAGTCGGTGTGTGTAGGAAGCACAGTTCTTTTGTTCTGAGCAAACTAACTCTTCTGGCCCTATAGGAATCACATTAGAGTAGAAGAGTGCTCTTTCCTAAAAGCAGAGTGTGTTTCTTGTAAGACGAGCTAGCGTTTGTTTCCCAGTCCTAAATGGAGTAAAATCACACGCAGTTTCTGTTCCTACGAGCAACAGTTGTTTTCTGGTAAGAAGAGACACTATTGCGCTCCTATTGTAATACACAGGGCAAATAGCACTGGCGTCTATTCCCAGCATGTACAGTCTATTGGACTGAAGAGGATCTACTGTTCTTGTCAGGTTCCTAAGCAGAATTGAACTAGATATGGCCGTGTGTGTAGGAAGCACAGTTCTTTTGTTCTGAGCAAGCTCACTGTTTTGGCCCTATAGGAAACACAGTAGAGTAGAAGAGTGCCCTTTTCGCAAAAGTTGAGTGTGTTTTTTGTAAGGCGACCTAGCGTTTGTTTCCCAGTCCTAAATGGAGTTGAATCACATGCAGTTTTTGGTCCCATGAGCAAGAGTTGTTTTCTGGAAAGAAGAGTCACTATTGCGCTCCCATTGCCATACACAGTGCAAATAGCACTGGCGTCTGTTCCCAGCAAGTACAGTGTATTGGACTGAAGAGGAGCTACTGTTCTTGTCAGTTTCCTAAGCAGAGTTGAACTAGATATGGCCCGTGTGTGTAGGAAGCACGGTTCTTTTGTTCGGAGCAAGCTCACTGTTCAGACCCCATAAGAAACACAGTAGAGTAGATGAGTTGTCTTTTCTCAAAAGCAGAGTGTGTTTATTGTAAGGCGAGCTAGCGTTTGTTTCCCAGTTCTAAATGGAGTTGAATCTCATGCAGTTTCTGGTCCTACGAGCAAGAGTTGTTTTCTGGTAAGGAAAGTCACTATTGCGCTCCCATTGCCACACACAGTGCAAATAGCACTCCCGTCTGTTACCATCAAGTACAGTGTATTGGACTGAAGAGGATCTACTGTTCTTGTCAGTTTCCTAAGAAGAGGTGGAATAGATATGGCCCGTGTGTGTAGGAAGCACAGCTCTTTTGTTCTGAGCAAGCTCACTCTTCGGACCCTATAGGAAACACAGTAGAGTAGAAGTGTGCTCTTTTCTCAAAAGCAGAGTGTATTTCTTGTAAGGCGAGCTAGTGTTTGTTTCCCAGTCCTAAATGGTGTTGAATCCCATGCAGTTTCTGGTCCTACGAGCAAGAGTTGTTTTCTGGTAAGAAGAGTCACTATTGTGCTCCCATTGCCATACACAATGTAAATAGCACTCGCGTCTGTTCCCACCAATTACAGTGTATTGGACTGTAGAGGAGCTACTGTTCTTGTCAGTTTCCTATGCAGAATTGAACTAGATATGGCCCGTGTCTAGGAAGCACAGTTCTTTTGTTCTGAGCAAGCTCACTGTTCTGGCCCTACAGGAAACACAGTAGAGTAGAAGAGTGCTCTTTTCTCAAAAGCAGAGTGTGTTTCTTGTAAGGCGAGCTAGCGTTTGTTTCCCAGTCCTAAATGGATTTGAATCACATGCAGTTTCTGGTTTTATGAGCAAGAGTTGTTTTGTGGTATGAATAGTCACAATTGCGCTCCCATTGTCAAACACAGTGCAAATAGCATTCGCGTCTGTTCCCAGCAAGTACATTGTATTGGACTGAAGAGGATCTACTGTTCTTGTCAGTTTCCTAAGGAGAATTGAACTAGATATGGCCGTGTGTGTAGGAAGCACAGTTCTTTTGTTCTGAGCAAGCTCACTGTTCTGGCACTAAAGGAAACACAGTAGAGTAGAAGAGTGCTCCTTCCTCAAAAGCAGAGTGTGTTACTTGTAAGGCGAGCTAGCATTTGTTTCCCCGTCCTAAATGGAGTTGAATCACATGCAGGTTTTGGTCCTACGAGCAAGAGTTGCTTTCTGGTAAGGAAAGTCACTATTGCGCTCCCATTGCCATACACAGTGCAAATAGCACTGGCATCTGTTGCCAGCAAGTACAGTGTATTAGACTGAAGAGGCGCTACTTCTCTTGTCAATTTCGTAAGGAGAATTGAACTAGATATGGCCCGTGTGTGCAGGAAGCACAGTTCTTTTGTTCTGAGCAAGCTCACTGTTCTGGCCCTATAGGAAACACAGTAGAGTAGAGGAGTGCTCTTTTCTCAAAAGCAGAGTGTGTTTCTTGTAAGTCTAGCTAGCGTTTGTTTCCCAGTCCTAAATGGAGGTGAATCAAATGCAGCTTTTGGTCCTACGAGCAAGAGTTGTTTTCTGGTAAGAAGAGTCACTATTGTGCTCCCATTGCCATACACAGTAAAAATAGCACTTGCATCTGTTCCCAGCAAGTACAGTGTATTGAACTGAAGAGGAGCTACTGTTCATGTCATTTTCCTAAGCAGAGTTGAATTAGATATGGCGTTAGTGTGTAGGAAGCACAGTTCTTTTGTTCTCAGCAAGCTCACTGTTCGGACCCCATAGAAAACACAGTAGAGTAGAAGAGTACTCTTTACTCAAAAAGAAGACTGTGTTTCTTGTAAGGCGAGCTAGTGTTTGTTTCCCAGTCCTAAATGGAGTTGAATCACATGCAGTTTTTGGTCCTACGAGCAAGAGTTGTTTTTTGGTAAGGAAAGTCACTATTGCGCTCCATTTCCATACACAGTGCAAATAGCACTCACGTCTGTTCGAAGCAAATACAGTGTATTGGACTGAAGAGGAGATACTGTTCTCGTCAGTTTCCAAAGCAGAGTTGAACTAGATATGGCCCGTGTGTGTAGGAAGCACAGTTCTTTTGTTCTGAGAAAGCTCACTGTTCTGGCCCTATAGGAAACACAGTAGAGTAGAAGAGTGCTCTTTTCTAAAAAACAGAGTGTTTCATGTCAGGCGAGCTAGCGTTTGTTTCCCAGTCCTAAATGGAGCTGAATTACATGCAGTTTCTGTTCCTAGGAGCAAGAGTTGTTTTCTGGTAAGAAGAGTCACTATTATGCTCCCATTGTCATACACAGGGCAAATAGCACTGGCGTCTGTTCCCAGCATGTACAGTGTATTGGACTGAAGAGGAGCTACTGTTCTTGTCAGGTTCCTAAGCAGAGTTGAACTAGATATGGCCCGTGTGTGTAGGAAGCACAGTTCTTTTGTTCTCAGCAAGCTCACTGTTCGGACCCCATTGGAAACACAGTATGGTAGAAGAGTGCTCTTTTCTCAAAAGCAGAGTCTGTTTCTTGTAAGGCAAGCTAGGGTTTGTTTCCCAGTCCTAAATGGAGTGGAATCAAATGCAGTTTTTGGTCTTACGAGCAAGAGTTGTTTTCTGGTAAGAAGAGTCACTATTGCGCTCCCATTGCCATACACAGTGCAAATAGCACTAGCGTCTGTTCCCAGCTAGTACAGTGTATTGGACTGAAGAGGAGCTACTGTTCTTGTCAGTTTCCTATGCAGAATTGAACTAGATATGGCCCGTGTCTAGGAAGCACAGTTCTTTTGTTTTGAGGAAGCTCACTGTTCTGGCCCTACAGGAAACACAGTAGAGTAGAAGAGTGCTCTTTTCTCAAAAGTAGAGTGTGTTTCTTGTAAGGCGAGCTAGCGTTTGTTTCCCAGTCCTAAATCGAGTTGAATCACATGCAGTTTCTGGTCCTACGAGCAAGAGTTGTTTTTGGTAAGAAGAGTCACTATTGTGCTCCCTTTGTCATTCACAGTGCAAATACCACTGGCGTCTGTTCCCAGCAAGTACAGTTTATTGGACTGAAGAGGATCTACTGTTCTTGTCAGTTTCCTAAGCAGAGTTGAACTAGATATGGCCCGTGTGTGTAGGAAGCACGGTTCTTTTGTTCTGAGCAAGCTCACTGTTCGGACCCTATAGGAAACACAGTAGAGTAGAAGTGTGCCCTTTTCTCAAAAGCAGAGTGTATTTCTTGTAAGGTGAGCTAGCGTTTGTTTCACAGTCCTAAATGGAGTTGAATCCCATGCAGTTTTTGGTCCTACGAGCAAGAGTTGTTTTCTGGAAAGAAGAGTCACTATTGCGCTCCCATTGCTATACACAGGGCAAATAGCACTGGCGTCTGTTCCCAGCATGTGCAGTGTATTGGACTGAAGAGGATCTACTGTTCTTGTCAGTTTCCTAAGCAGAGTTGAACTAAATATAGTCGGTGTGTGTAGGAAGCACAGTTCTTTTGTTCTGAGTAAGCTCACTCTTCTGGCCCTATAGGAATCACATTAGAGTAGAAGAGTGCTCTTTCCTAAAAGCAGAGTGTGTTTCTTGTAAGACGAGCTAGCGTTTGTTTCCCAGTCCTAAATGGAGTAAAATCACACGCAGTTTCTGTTCCTACGAGCAAGAGTTGTTTTCTGGTAAGAAGAGTCACTATTGCGCTCCTATTGTAATACACAGGGCAAATAGCACTGGCGTCTATTCCCAGCATGTACAGTGTATTGGACTGAAGAGGATCTACTGTTCTTGTCAGGTTCCTAAGCAGAATTGAACTAGATATGGCCGGGTGTGTAGGAAGCACAGTTCTTTTGTTCTGAGCAAGCTCACTGTTTTGGCCCTATAGGAAACACAGTAGAGTAGAAGAGTGCCCTTTTCGCAAAAGTAGAGTGTGTTTTTTGTAAGGCGACCTAGTGTTTGTTTCCCAGTCCTAAATGGAGTTGAATCACATGCAGTTTTTGGTCCCATGAGCAAGAGTTTTTTTCTGGAAAGAAGAGTCACTATTGCGCTCCCATTGCCAAACACAGTGCAAATAGCACTGGCGTCTGTTCCCAGCAAGTACAGTGTATTGGACTGAAGAGGAGCTACTGTTCTTGTCAGTTTCCTAAGCAGAGTTGAACTAGATATGGCCCGTGTGTGTAGGAAGCACAGTTCTTTTGTTCTGAGCAAGCTCAATGTTCTGGCACTATAGGAAACACAGTAGAGTAGAAGAGTGCTCTTTCCTCAAAAGCAGAGTGTGTTTCTTGTAAGGCGAGCTAGCATTTGTTTCCCAGTCCTAAATGGAGTTGAATCCCATGCAGTTTCTGGTCCTACGAGCAAGAGTTTTTTTCTGGTAAGAAGAGTCACTATTGCGCTCCCATATTCATACACAGTGCAAATAGCACTGGCGTCTGTTCCCAGCAAGTACAGTGTATTGGACTGAAGAGGAGCTACTGTTCTCGTCAGTTTCCTAAGCAGAGTTGAACTAGATATGGCCCGTGTGTGTAGGAAGCACAGTTCTTTTCTTCTGAGCAAGCTCGCTGTAGTGGCCTATAGGAAACACATTAGAGTAGAAGAGTGCTCTTTTCTCAAAAGGAGAGTGTGTTTCTTGTAAGGCGAGCTAGCGTTTGTTTCCCAGTCCTAAATGGAGTTGAATCACATGCTGTTTCTGGTCCTACAAGCAAGAGTTGTTTTCTGGTAAGAAGAGTCACTATTGCGCTCCCATTGTCATACACAGGGCAAATAGCACTGGCTTCTGTTCCCATCTTGTACAGTGTATTGGACTGAAGAGGATCTACTGTTCTTGTCAGGTTCCTAAGCAGAGTTGAACTAGATATGGCCCATGTGTGTAGGAAGCACAGTTCTTTTGTACTCAGCAAGCTCACTGTTCTGGCCCTATAGGAAACACAGTAGAGAAGAAGCGTGCTCTTTCCTCAAAAGCAGAGTGTGTTTCTTGTAAGGCGAGCTAGCGTTTGTTTCCCAGTGCTAAATGGAGATGAAACCCATCAGTTTCAGTTCCTATGAGCAAGAGTTGTTTTCTGGTAAGGAAAGTCACTATTGCGCTCCCATTG
>NW_026735316.1:0-140984 GCF_949786415.1 Peromyscus eremicus
GAGCACAATAGTGACTCTTCTTACCAGAAAACAACTCTTGTTCGTAGGACCAGAAACTGCATGGGATTCAACTCCATTTCTGACTGGGAAACAAACACTAGCTCACCTTACAAGAAACAAACTCTGCTTTTGAGAAAAGAGTACTCTTCTACTCTACTGGGTTTCCTAGGGGGTCCGAACAGTGAGCTTGCTCAGAACAAAAGAACTGTGCTTCCTACACACACGAGCCATATGTAGATCAATTCTGCATAGGAAAATGACAAGGACAGTAGATCCTCTTCAGTCCAATACACTGTATGCTGGGAACAGACGCCAGTGCTATTTGCCCTGTATATGACAATGGGAGCACAATAGTGACTCTTCTTTCCAGAAAACAACTCTTGCTCATAGGACCCGAAACTGCATGTGATTCAACTCCATTTAGGACTGAAAAAAAAATGCTAGCTCGCCTTCCAAGAAACACATCCTGCTTTTGAGAAAAGGGCACTTTTCTACTCTACTGTGTTTCCTATAGGGCCAAAACAGTGAGCTTGCTCAGAACAAAAGAACTGTGCTTTCTACACACACGGCCATATCTAGTTCAATTCTGCTTAGGAAACTGACAAGAACATTCGCTCCCCTTCAGTCCAATACACTGTACATGCTGGGAACAGACGCCAGTGCTATTTGCCCTGTATATGACAATGGGAGCTCAATAGTGACTCTTCTTTCCAGAAAACAACTCTTGCTCATGGGACCCGAAACTGCATGTGATTCAACTCCATTTAGGACTGAAAAAAAAATGCTAGCTCGTCTTCCAAGAAACACATCCTGCTTTTGAGAAAAAGGCACTCTTCTACTCTACTGTGTTTCCTATAGGGCCAAAACAGTGAGCTTGCTCAGAACAAAAGAACTGTGCTTTCTACACACACGGCCATATCTAGTTCAATTCTGCTTAGGAAACTGACAAGAACATTCTCTCCCCTTCAGTCCAATACACTGTACATGTTGGGAATAGACGCCAGTGCAATTTTCCCTGTGTTTGACAATGGGAGCTCAATAGTGACTCTTCTTACCAGAATACAACTCTTGCAAGTAGGACCAGATACTGCATGGGATTCAACTCCATTTAGGACTGCGAAACAAATGCTAGCTCGCCTTCCAAGAAACACATCCTGCTTTTGAGAAAAGGGCACTCTTCTACTCTACTGTGTTTCCTATAGGGCCAAAACAGTGAGCTTGCTCAGAACAAAAGAACTGTGCTTCCTACACACACGGCCATATCTAGTTCAATTCTGCTTAGGAAACTGACAAGAACAGTAGATCCTCTTCAATCCAATACACTGTACTTGCTGGGAACAGACGTGAGTGCTATTTGCACTGTGTATTGCAATGGGAGCACAATAGTGACTCTTCTTACCTAAAACAACTCTTCCGTGTACGACCAGAAACTGCATGGGACTCAACTCCATTTAGGACTGGGAAAGAAACACTAGCTCACCTTACAAGAAACACACTCTGCTTTTAAGAAAACAACACTCTTCTACTCTACTGTGTTTCCTATAGGGCCAGAACAGTGAGCATGCACATAACAAAAGAACTGTGCTTCCACACACATGGGCCATATATAGTTCAACTCTGCTTAGGAAACAGACAATAACAGAAACTCCTCTTCAGTCCAATACACTATACTTTCTGGGAACAGACGCGAGTGCTATTTGCACTGTGTACGGCAATGGGAGCACAATAGTGACTTTCTTTACCAGAAAACAACTTTTGCTCCTAGGACCTGAAACTGCATGAGATTCAACTCCATTTAGGACTGGGAAACAAACTCTATCTCGCCATACAAGAAACACACTCTGCTTTTGAGAAAAGAGCACTCTTCTACTCTACTGTGTTTCCTATGGGGTCTGAACAGTGAGCTTGCTCAGAACAAAGGAACTGTGCTTCCTACACACACGGGCCATATCTAGTTCAACTCTGCTTAGGAAACTGACAAGAACAGTAGCTCCTCTTCAGTCCAATACACTGTACTTGCTGGGAACAGACGTGAATGCTATTTGCACAGTGTATGGCAATAGGAGCGCAATAGTGACTCTTCTTAACAGAAAACATCTCTTGCTCGTAGGACCAGAAACTGCATGGGATTCAACTCCATTTCTGACTGGCAAACAAACACTAGCTCGCCTTCCGAGAAACATACTCTACTTTTGAGAAAAGAGCACTATTCTACTCTACTGGGTTTCCTATGGGATCCGAAGAGTGAGCTTGCTCAGAACAAAAGAACTGTGCTACCTACACACACGGGCCATATCTAGTTCAACTCTGCGTAGGATACTGACAAGAACATTAGCTCCTCTTCCGTCCAATACCCTGTACTTGCTGGAAGCAGAAGCGAGTGCTATTTTCACTGTGTATGGCAATGAGAGCACAATAGTGACTCTTCTTACCAGAAAACTACTCTTGCTCGTAGGACAAGATACTGCATGTGATTCATCTCCATTTAGGACTGGGAAACAAACGCTAGCTCAGCTTAGAAGAAACACACTCTGCTTTTGAGAAAAGAGCACTCTTCCTCTCTACTGGGTTTCCTGTAGGGCGAGAACAGTGAGCTTGCTCAGAAACAAAGAACTGTGCTTCCTACACACACGGGCCATATCTAGTTCAACTCTGCTTAGGAAACTGACAAGAACAGTAGCTCCTCTTCAGTCCAATACACTGTACTTGCTGGGAACAGACGCAAGTGCTATTTGCACTATGTATCTCAATGAGAGCGCAATAGTGACTCTTCTTACCAGAAGACAACTCTTGCTCATAGGACCAGAAACTGCATGTGATTCAACTCCACTTAGGACTGGGAAACAAACACTAGCTCGCCTTACAAGAAACACACTCTGCTTTTGAGAAAAGAGCACTCTTCTACTCAGTGTTTTCTATAGGGCCAGTTCAGTGAGCTGGCTCACAACAAAAGAACTGTGCTTCCTACACACACGGCCATATCTAGTTCAATTCTGCTTAGGAAACTGACAAGAACAGTAGATCCTCTTCAGTCCAATACACTGTACATGATGGGAACAGACGCCAGTGCTATTTGCCCTGTGTGTGACAATGGGAGCGCAATAGTGACTCTTCTTACCAGAAAACAACTCTTGCTCGTAGGACCAGAAACTGCATGTGATTCAACTCCATTTAGGACTGGGAAACAAACGCTAGCTCGCCTTACAAGAAACACACTCTGCTTTTGAGAAAAGAGCACTCTACTACTCCACTTTATTTCCTATATGGCCAGAGCAGTGAGCATGCTGAGAACAAAAGAACTGTGCTTCCTACACACACGGGCCATATCTAGTTCAACTCCGCTTAGGAAACTGACAAGAACAGTAGCTCCTCTTCAGTCCAATACACTGTACTTGCTGGGAACAGACATGAGTGCTATTTGCACTGTGTACTGCAATGGGAGCGCAATAGTGACTCTTCTTACCAGAAAACAATTCTTGCTCGTACGACCAGAAACTGCATGTGACTCAACTCCTTTTAGGACTGGGAAAGAAACGCTAGCTCACATTACAAGAAACACACTCTGCTTTTGAGAAAAGAGCACTCTTCTACTCTACTGGGTTTCCTATAGGGCCAGAACAGTGAACATGCTCATAACAAAAGAACTGTGCTTCCTACACACATGGGCCATATCTAGTTCAACTCTGCTTAGGAAACAGACAATAACAGAAACTCCTCTTCAGTCCAATACTCTATACTTGCTGGGAACAGACGCGAGTGCTATATGCACTGTGTACGGAAATGGGAGCACAATAGTGACTTTCTTTACCAGAAAACTACTCTTGCTCGTAGGACAAGATACTGCATGTGATTCATCTCCATTTAGGACTGGGAAATAAACGCTAGCTCGGCTTAGAAGAAACACACTCTGCTTTTGAGAAATGAGCACTCTCCCTCTCTACTGTGTTTCCTATAGGGCAAGAACAGTGAGCTTACTCAGAAACAAAGAACTGTGCTTCCTACACACATGGGCCATATCTAGTTCAACTCTGCTTAGGAAACTGACAAGAACAGTAGCTCCTCTTCATTCCAATACACTGTACTTGCTGGGAGCAGACGCGAGTGCTATTTGCACTATGTATCTCAATGAGAGCGCAATAGTGACTCTTCTTACCAGAAAACAACTCTTGCTCATAGGACCAGAAACTGCATGTGATTCAACTCCATTTAGGACTGGGAAACAAACGCTAGCTCGCCTTACAAGAAACACACTCTGCTTTTGAGAAAAGAGCACTCTTCTACTCGGTGTTTTCTATAGGGCCAGTTCAGTGAGCTGGCTCACAACAAAAGAATTGTGCTTCCTACACACACGGCCATATCTAGTTCAATTCTGCTTAGGAAACTGACAAGAACAGTAGATCCTCTTCAGTCCAATACACAGTACATGATGGGAACAGACGCCAGTGCTATTTGCCCTGTATGTGACAATGGGAGCGCAATAGTGACTCTTCTTACCAGAAAACAACTCTTGCTCGTAGGACCAGAAACTGCATGGGATTCAACTCCATTTCTGACTGGGAAACAAACACTTGCTCGCCTTACAAGAAACACACTCTGCTTTTGAGAAAAGGGCAGTCTTCTACTCTACGGTGTTTCCTTTGGGGTCCGAACAGTGAGCTTGCTCAGAACAAAAGAACTGTGCTTCCTACAAACACGGGCCATATCTAGTTCAACTCTGCTTAGGAAACTGACAAGAACATTAGCTCCTCTTCAGTCCAATACACTGTACTTGCTGGAAGCAGAAGCTAGTGCTATTTGCACTGTGTATGGCAATGGGTGCGCAATAGTGACTCTTCTTACCAGAAAACAACTCTTGCTCGTAGGACCAGATACTGCATGGGATTCAACTCAATTTAGGCCTGGGAAACAAACGCTAGTTCGCCTTACAAGAAAGACAATTTGCTTTTGAGAAAAGAGCACTTTTCTACTCTACTTTTTTTACCCTGGGGTCCGAACATTGAGCTTGCTCAGAACAAAAGAACTGTGCTTCCTACTCACATGGGCCATATATAGTTCAACTCTGCTTAGGAAACTGACAAGAACAGTAGCTCCTCTTCAGTCCAATACACTGTACTTGCTGGGAACAGACACAAGTGCTATTTGTACTGTTTATGGCATTGGGAGCGCAATAGTGACACTTCTTACCAGAAAACAACTCTTGCTCATAGGAATAGTAGCTGCATGTGATTCAACTCCATTTAGAACTGTGAAACAAACGCTAGCTTGCCTTACAAGAAACACACTCTGCTTTTGAGAAAAGAGCACTCTTCTAGTCTACTGTGTTTCCTATAGGGCCAGAACAGTGAGCTTGCTCAGAACAAAAGAACTGTGCTTCCTACCCACACGGGCCATATTTAGTTCAACTCTGCTTAGGAAACTAACAAGAACAGTAGCTCCTCTTAAGTCCAATACACTGTACTTGCTGGGAACAGACATGAGTGCTATTTGCACTGTGTATTGCAATGGGAGCGCAATAGTGACTCTTCTTACCAAAAACAACTCTTCCGCGTACGACCAGAAACTGCATGTGACTCAACTCCATTTAGGACTGGGAAAAAACACTAGCTCACCTTACAAGAAACACACTCTGCTTTTAAGAAAAGAACACTCTTCTACTCTACTGTGTTTCCTATAGGGCCAGAACAGTGAGCTTGCTCAGAACAAAAGAACTGTGCTTTCTACCCACACGTGCCATATCTAGTTCAACTACGCTTAGGAAACTGACAAGAACCGTAGCTCCTCTTCAGTCCAATACACTGTACTTGCTGGAACAGACGTGAGTGCTATTTGCACTGTGTATGGCAATGGGAGCACAATAGTGACTCTTCTTACCAGAAAACAACTCTTGCTCGTAGGACCAGAAACTGCATGGGATTCAACTCCATTTCTGACTGGGAAACAAACACTAGCTCGCCTTACAAGAAACACACTCTGCTTTTGAGAAAAAGGCACTCTTCTACTCTACTGTGTTTCCTATGGGTCCGAACAGTGAGCTTGCTCAGAACAAAAGAACTGTGCTTCCTACACACACGGGCCATATCTAGTTCAACTCTGCTTAGGAAACTAACAAGAACAGTAGCTCCTCTACAGTCCAATACACTGTACTTGCTGGGAACAGAGGCGCGTGCTATTTGCACTGAGTATCTCAATGGGAGCCCAATTGTGACTCTTCTTACCAGAATACAACTCTTGCTCCTAGGACCAGTAACTGCATGTGATTCAACTCCATTTAGGACTGGGAAACAAACGCTAGCTTGCCTTACAAGAAACACACTCTGCTTTTAGGAAAAGAGCACTCTTCTACTCAGTGTTTTCTATAGGGCCAGAACAGTGAGCTGGCTCACAACAAAAGAATTGTGCTTCCTACACACACGGCCATATCTAGTTCAATTCTGCTTAGGAAACTGACAAGAACAGTAGATCCTCTTCAGTCCAATACACTGTACTTGCTGGAAGCAGAAGCTAGTGCTATTTGCACTGTGTATTGCAATGGGAGCGCAATAGTGACTCTTCTTACCAAAAACAACTCTTTTGTGTACGACCAGAAACTGCATGTGACTCAACTCCATTTAGGACTGGGAAAGAAACACTAGCTCACCTTACAAGAAACACACTCTGCTTTTAAGAAAAGAACACTCTTCTACTCTACTGTGTTTCCTATACGGCCAGAACAGTGAGCTTGCTCAGAACAAAAGAACTGTGCTTCCTACCCACACGGGCCATATCTAGTTCAACTCCAATTAGGAAACTTACAAGAACAGTAGCTCGTCTTCAGTCCAATACACTGTACTTGCTGGAACAGACGTGAGTGCTATTTGCACTGTGTATGTCAATGGGAGCACAATAGTGAATCTTCATACCAAAAACAACTCTTGCTTGTAGGACCAGAAACTGCATGGGATTCAACTCCATTTTGACTGGGAAACAAACACTAGCTCGCCTTACAAGAAACACACTCTGCTTTTGAGAAAAGGGCACTCTTCTACTCTACTGTGTTTCCTATGGGGTCCGAACAGTGAACTTGCTCAGAACAAAAGAACTGTGCTTCCTACACACGGGCCATATCTAGTTCAACTCCGCTTAGGAAACTGACAAGAACAGTAGCTCCTCTTCAGTCCAATACACTGTACTTGCTGGGAACAGACGCGAGGGCTACTTTCACTGTGTATGGCAATGTGAGCGCAATAGTGACTCTTCTTACCAGAAAACAACTCTTGCTCGTAGGACCAGAAACTGCATCGGATTCAACTCCATTTCAGACTGGGAAACAAACACTTGCTCGCCTTACAAGAAACACACTCTGCCTTTGAGAAAAGGGCACTCTTCTACTCTTCTGTGTTTAATATGAGGTCCGAACAGTGAGCTTGCTCAGAACAAAAGAACTGTGCATCCTACACACTCGGTCCATATCTAGTTCCACTCTGCTTAGGAAACTGATAAGAGAGTAGCTCCTCTTCATCCAATACACTGTACTTGCTGGGAACAGACATGAGTGCTATTTGCACTGTGTATGGCAATGGGAGCGAAATAGTGACTGTTCTTACCAGAAAACAACTCTTGTTCGTTTGACCAGAAACTGCATGGGATTCAACTCCATTTCTGACTGGGAAACAAACACTAGCTCGCCTTACAAGAAACACACTCTGCTTTTGAGAAAAGAGTACTCTTCTACTCTACTGGGTTTCCAAGGGGGTCCGAACAGTGAGCTTGCTCAGAACAAAAGAACTGTGCTTCCTACACACATGGGCCATATCTAGGTAAATTCTACTTAGGAAACTGACAAGAACATTCACTCCTCTTCAATCCAATACACTGTACATGCTGGGAATAGACGCCAGTGCTATTTGCCCTGTGTATGACAATGGGAGCTCAATAGTGACTCTTCTTACCAGAAAACAACTCTTGCTCGTAGGACCAGATACTGCATGGGATTCAACGCCATTTAGGACTGGGAAACAAACGCTAGTTTGCCTTACAAGAAACACAATCTGCTTTTGAGAAAAGAGCACTCTTCTACTCTACTCTGTTTCCTATGGGGTCCGAAGAGTGAGCTTGCTCAGAACAAAAGAACTGTGCTTCCTACTCACATGGGCCATATCTAGTTCAACTCTGCTTAGGAAACTGACAAGAACAGTATCTCCTCTTCAGTCCAATACACTGTACTTGCAGGGAATAGACGTGATAGCTATTTGCACTGTGTATGGCAATAGGAACGCAATAGCGACTCTTCTTAACAGAAAACATCTCTTGCTCGTAGAACCACAAACTGCATGGGATTCAACTCCATTTCTGACTGGGAAACAAACACTAGCTCGCCTTCTGAGAAACACACTATACTTTTGAGAAAAGAGCACTCTTCTACTCTACTGGGTTTCCTATGGCGTCCGAAGAGTGAGCTTGCTCAGAACAAAAGAACTGTGCTTCCTATACACACGGGCCATATCTAGTTCAACTCTGCGTAGGATACTGACAATAACATTAGCTCCTCTTCAGTCCAATACACTGTACATGCTGGGAACAGATGCCAGTGCTATTTGCCCTGTGTGTGACAATGGGAGCGCAATAGTGACTCTTCTTACCAGAAAAAAACTCTTGCTCCTAGGCCAGAAACTGCATGGGATTCACCTCCATTTAGGACTGGGAAACAAACGCTAGCTTGCCTTACAAGTAACACACTCTGCTTTTGAGAAAAGAGCACTCTTCTACTCCACTGTGTTTCCTATATGGCCAGAACAGTGAGCATGCTGAGAATAAAAAAACTGTGCTTCCTACACACACGGGCCATATCTAGTTCAACTCTGCTTAGGAAACTGACAAGAACAGTAGCTCCTCTTCAGTCCAATACACTGTACTTGCTGGGAACAGACATGAGTGCTTTTTGCACTGTGTAATGCAATGGGAGCGCAATAGTGACTCTTCTTACCAGAAAACAATTCTTGCTCGTACGACCAGAAACTGCATGTGACTCAACTCCATTTAGGACTGAGAAAGAAGCGCTAGCTCACATTACAAGAAACACACTCTGCTTTTGAGAAAAGAGCACTCTTCTACTCTACTGGGTTTCCTATAGGGCCAGAACAGTGAGCATGCTCATAACGAAAGAACTGTGCTTCCTACATACATGGGCCATATCTAGTTCAACTCTGCTTAGGAAACAGACAATAACAGAAACTCCTCTTCAGTCCAATACACTATATATGCTGGGAACAGACGCGAGTGCTATTTGCACTGTGTGCGGCAATGGGAGCACAATAGTGACTTTCTTTACCAGAAAACAAATTTTGCTCCTAGGACCTGAAACTGCATGTAATTCAACTCCATTTAGGACTGGGAAACAAACGCTAGCTTGCCTTACAAGAAACACACTCTGCTTTTGAGAAAAGAGCACTCTTCTACTCTACTGTGTTTCCTAAAAGGTCCTAACAGTGAGCTTTCTCAGAACAAAATAACTGTGCTTCCTACACACACGGGCCATATCTAGTTCAACTCGTCTTAGGAAATGGACAAGAACAGTATCTCCTCTTCAGTCCAATACACTGTACTTGCTGGGAACAGACGCGAGGGCTACTTGCACTGTGTATGGCAATGTGAGCGCAATAGTGACTCTTCTTACCAGAAAACAACTCTTGCTCGTAGGACCAGAAACTGCATGGGATTCAACTCCATTTCAGACTGGGAAACAAACACCAGCTCGCCTTACAAGAAACACACTCTGCTTTTGAAAAAAGGGCACTCTTCTACTCTTCTGTGTTTCCTATGAGGTCCGAACAGTGAGCTTGCTCAGAACAAAAGAACTGTGCATCCTACACACACGGTCCATATCTAGTTCCACTCTGCTTAGGAAACTGATAAGAGAGTAGCTCCTCTTCATCCAATACACTGTACTTGCTGGCAACAGACATGAGTGCTATTTGCACTGTGTATGGCAATGGGAGCGAAATAGTGACTCTTCTTACCAGAAAACAACTCTTGTTCGTTTGACCAGAAACTGCATGGGATTCAACTCCATTTCTGACTGGGAAACAAACACTAGCTCGCCTTACAAGAAACACACTCTGCTTTTGAGAAAAGAGTACTCTTCTACTCTACTGGGTTTCCAAGGGGGTCCGAACAGTGAGCTTGCTCAAAACAAAAGAACTGTGCTTCCTACACACATGGGCCATATCTAGTTAAATTCTACTTAGGAAACTGACAAGAACATTCACTCCTCTTCAATCCAATACACTGTACATGCTGGGAATAGACGCCAGTGCTATTTGCCCTGTGTATGACAATGGGAGCTCAATAGTGACTCTTCTTACCAGAAAACAACTCTTGCTCGTAGGAAC
Organism: Peromyscus eremicus; assembly: GCF_949786415.1. NCBI lineage: Eukaryota > Metazoa > Chordata > Mammalia > Rodentia > Cricetidae > Peromyscus > Peromyscus eremicus. The sequence continues at coordinate 10,368 of NW_026735316.1, forward strand.
AGATACTGCATTGGATTCAACTCCATTTAGGACTGGGAAACAAACGCTAGTTTGCCTTACAAGAAACACAATCTGCTTTTGAGAAAAGAGCACTCTTCTACTCTACTCTGTTTCCTATGGGGTCCGAAGAGTGAGCTTGCTCAGAACAAAAGAACTGTGCTTCCTACTCACATGGGCCATATCTAGTTCAACTCTGCTTAGGAAACTGACAAGAACAGTATCTCCTCTTCAGTCCAATACACTGTACTTGCTGGGAACAGACATGAGTGCTATTTCACTGTGCATTGCAATGGGAGCGCAATAGTGACTCTTCTTACCAGAAAACAACTCTTGCTCGTACGACCAGAAACTGCATGTGATTCAACTCCATTTAGGACTGGGAAACAAACGCTAGCTCGCCTTACAAGAAACACACTCTGCTTTTGAGAAAAGAGCACTCTACTACTCCACTTTATTTCCTATATGGCCAGAGCAGTGAGCATGCTGAGAACAAAAGAACTGTGCTTCCTACACACACGGGCCATATCTAGTTCAACTCCGCTTAGGAAACTGACAAGAACAGTAGCTCCTCTTCAGTCCAATACACTGTACTTGCTGGGAACAGACATGAGTGCTATTTGCACTGTGTACTGCAATGGGAGCGCAATAGTGACTCTTCTTACCAGAAAACAATTCTTGCTCGTACGACCAGAAACTGCATGTAACTCAACTCCTTTTAGGACTGGGAAAGAAACGCTAGCTCACATTACAAGAAACACACTCTGCTTTTGAGAAAAGAGCACTCTTCTACTCTACTGGGTTTCCTATAGGGCCAGAACAGTGAACATGCTCATAACAAAAGAACTGTGCTTCCTACACACATGGGCCATATCTAGTTCAACTCTGCTTAGGAAACAGACAATAACAGAAACTCCTCTTCAGTCCAATACTCTATACTTGCTGGGAACAGACGCGAGTGCTATATGCACTGTGTACGGAAATGGGAGCACAATAGTGACTTTCTTTACCAGAAAACTACTCTTGCTCGTAGGACAAGATACTGCATGTGATTCATCTCCATTTAGGACTGGGAAATAAACGCTAGCTCGGCTTAGAAGAAACACACTCTGCTTTTGAGAAATGAGCACTCTCCCTCTCTACTGTGTTTCCTATAGGGCAAGAACAGTGAGCTTACTCAGAAACAAAGAACTGTGCTTCCTACACACATGGGCCATATCTAGTTCAACTCTGCTTAGGAAACTGACAAGAACAGTAGCTCCTCTTCATTCCAATACACTGTACTTGCTGGGAGCAGACGCGAGTGCTATTTGCACTATGTATCTCAATGAGAGCGCAATAGTGACTCTTCTTACCAGAAAACAACTCTTGCTCATAGGACCAGAAACTGCATGTGATTCAACTCCATTTAGGACTGGGAAACAAACGCTAGCTCGCCTTACAAGAAACACACTCTGCTTTTGAGAAAAGAGCACTCTTCTACTCGGTGTTTTCTATAGGGCCAGTTCAGTGAGCTGGCTCACAACAAAAGAATTGTGCTTCCTACACACACGGCCATATCTAGTTCAATTCTGCTTAGGAAACTGACAAGAACAGTAGATCCTCTTCAGTCCAATACACAGTACATGATGGGAACAGACGCCAGTGCTATTTGCCCTGTATGTGACAATGGGAGCGCAATAGTGACTCTTCTTACCAGAAAACAACTCTTGCTCGTAGGACCAGAAACTGCATGGGATTCAACTCCATTTCTGACTGGGAAACAAACACTTGCTCGCCTTACAAGAAACACACTCTGCTTTTGAGAAAAGGGCAGTCTTCTACTCTACGGTGTTTCCTTTGGGGTCCGAACAGTGAGCTTGCTCAGAACAAAAGAACTGTGCTTCCTACAAACACGGGCCATATCTAGTTCAACTCTGCTTAGGAAACTGACAAGAACATTAGCTCCTCTTCAGTCCAATACACTGTACTTGCTGGAAGCAGAAGCGAGTGCTATTTGCACTGTGTATGGCAATGGGAGCACAATAGTGACTCTTCTTACCAGAAAACTACTCTTGCTTGCAGAACAAGATACTGCATGTGATTCATCTCCATTTAGGACTGGGAAACAAACGCTAGCTCGGCTTAGAAGAAACACACTCTGCTTTTGAGAAAAGAGCACTCTTTCTCTCTACTGTGTTTCCTATAGGGCAAGAACAGTGAGCTTGCTCAGAAACAAAGAACTGTGCTTCCTACACACACGGGCCATATCTAGTTCAACTCTGCTTAGGAAACTGAAAAGAACAGTAGCTCCTCTTCAGTCCAATACACTGTACTTGCTGGGAACAGACGCGAGTGCTATTTGCACTATGTATCTCAATGGGAGCACAATAGTGACTCTTCTTACCAGAAAACAACTCTTGCTCATAGGACCAGAAACTGCATGTGATTCAACTCCATTTAGGACTGGGAAACAAACGCTAGCTCGCCTTAGAAGAAACACACTCTGCTTTTGAGAAAAGAGCACTCTTCTACTCAGTGTTTTCTATAGGGCCAGTTCAGTGAGCTGGCTCACAACAAAAGAACTGTGCTTCCTACACACATGGGCCATATCTAGTTCAATTCTGCTTAGGAAACTGACAAGAGCAGTAGATCCTCTTCAGTACAATACACTGTACATGATGGGAACAGACGCCAGTGCTATTTGCCCTGTGTGTGACAATGGGAGCGCAATAGTGACTCTTCTTACCAGAAAACAACTCTTGCTCGTAGGACCAGAAACTGCATGTGATTCAACTCCATTTAGGACTGGGAAACAAACGCTAGCTCGCCTTACAAGAAACACACTCTGCTTTTGAGAAAAGAGCACTCTTCTACTCCACTGTGTTTCCTATATGGCCAGAACAGTGAGCATGCTGAGAACAAAAGAACTGTGCTTCCTACACACACGGGCCATATCTAGTTCAACTCCGCTTAGGAAACTGACAAGAACAGTAGCTCCTCTTCAGTCCAATACACTGTACTTGCTGGGAACAGACGCGAGTGCTATTTGCACTGTGTACGGAAATGGGAGCACAATAGTGTCTTTCTTTACCAGAAAACAACTTTTGCTCCTAGGACCTGAAACTGCATGTGATTCAACTCCATTTAGGACTGGGAAACAAACGCTAGCTCTTCTTACAAGAAACACACTCTGCTTTTGAGAAAAGAGCACTCTTCTACTCTACTGTGTTTCCTATGGGGTCCGAACAGTGAGCTTGCTCAGAACAAAAGAACTGTGCTTCCTACACACACGGGCCATATCTACTTAAATTCTGCTTAGGAAACTGACAAGAACATTCGCTCCTCTTCAGTCCAATACACTGTACATGCTGGGAATAGACGCCAGTGCAATTTGCCCTGTGTTTGACAATTGGAGCTCAATAGTGACTCTTCTTACCAGAATACATCTCTTGCAAGTAGGACCAGATACTGCCTTGGATTCAACTCAGTTTAGGACTGGGAAAAAAATGCTAGCTCGCCTTCCAAGAAACATATCCTGCTTTTGAGAAGAGGGCACTCTTCTACTCTACTGTGTTTCCTATAGGGCCAAAACAGTGAGCTTGCTCAGAACAAAAGAACTGTGCTTCCTACACACACGGCCATATCTAGTTCAATTCTGCTTAGGAAACTGACAAGAACACTAGATCCTCTTCAGTCCAATACACTGTACTTGCTGGGAACAGACATGAGTGCTATTTGCCCTGTGTATGACAATGGGAGCACAATGGTGACTCTTCTTACCAGAAAACAACTCTTGCTTGTAGGACCAGAAACTGCATGGGATTCAACTCCATTTCTGACTGGGAAACAAACACTAGCTCACCTTACAAGAAACACACTCTGCTTATGAAAAAAGGGCACTCTTCTACTCTACTGTGTTTCCTATGGCGTCCGAACAGTGAGCTTGCTCAGAACAAAAGAACTGTGCTTCCTACACACACGGGCCATATCTAGTTCAACTCCGCTTAGGAAACTGACAAGAACAGTAGCTCCTCTTCAGTCCAATACACTGTACTTGCTGGGAACAGACATGAGAGCTATTTGCACTGTGTACTGCAATGGGAGCGCAATAGTGACTCTTCTTACCAGAAAACAATTCTTGCTCGTACGACCAGAAACTGCATGTGACTCAACTCCATTTAGGACTGACAAAGAAACGCTAGCTCACATTACAAGAAACACACTCTGCTTTTGAGAAAAGAGCACTCTTCTACTCTACTGGGTTTCCTATAGGGCCAGAACAGTGAACATGCTCATAACAAAAGAACTGTGCTTCCTACACACATGGGCCATATCTAGTTCAACTCTGCTTAGGAAACAGACAATAACAGAAACTCCTCTTCAGTTCAATACACTATACTTGCTGGGAACAGACGTGAGTGCTATATGCACTGTGTACGGAAATGGGAGCACAATAGTGATTTTCTTTACCAGAAAACAACTTTTGCTCCTAGGACCTGAAACTGCATGTGATTCAACTCCATTTAGGACTGGGAAACAAACGCTAGCTCGCCTTACAAGAAACACACTCTGCTTTTGAGAAAAGAGCACTCTTCTACTCTACTGTGTTTCCTATGGGGTCCAAACTGTGAGCTTGCTCAGAACAAAAGAACTGTGCTTCCTACTCACACGGGCCATATCTAGTTCAACTCTGCTTAGGAAACGGACAAGAACAGTAGCTCCTCTTCAGTCCAATACACTGTACTTGCTGGGAACAGACGCGAGTGCTACTTGTACTGTGTATGGCAATGTGAGCGCAAGAGTGACTCTTCTTAGCAGAAAACAACTCTTGCTTGTAGGACCAGAAACTGCATGGGATTCAACTCCATTTCTGACTGGGAAACAAACACTTGCTCGCCTTACAAGAAACATACTCTGCTTTTGAGGAAAGGGCACTCTTCTACTCTTCTGTGTTTCCTATGGGGTCCGAACAGTGAGCTCGCTCAGAACAAAAGAACTGTGCATCCTACACACACGGGCCATATCTAGTTCCACTCTGCTTAGGAAACTGATAAGAGAGTAGCTCCTCTTCATCCAATACACTGTACTTGCTGGGAACAGACATGACTGCTATTTGCACTGTTATGGCAATTGGAGCGCAATAGTGACTCTTCTTACCAGAAAACATCTCTTGTTCGTAGGACCAGAAACTGAATGGGATTCAACTCCATTTCTGACTGGGAAACAAACACTAGCTCACCTTACAAGAAACAAACTCTGCTTTTGAGAAAAGAGTACTCTTCTACTCTACTGGGTTTCCTAGGGGATCCGAACAATGAGCTTGCTCAGAACAAAAGAACTGTGCTTCCTACACACATGGGCCATATCTAGATCAATTCTGCATAGGAAACTGACAAGGACAGAAGATCCTCTTCAGTCCAATACACTGTATGCTGGGAACAGACGCCAGTGCTATTTGCCCTGTGTATGACAATGGGAGCGCAATAGTGACTCTTCATCCAGAAAACAACTTTTGCTTGTAGGACCAGAAACTGCATGTGATTTAACTCCATTTAGGACTGAAAAACAAACGCTAGCTCGCCTTCCAAGAAACACACTCTGCTTTTGAGAAAAGAGCACTATTCCTCTCTACTGTGTTTCCTATAGGGCCAGAACAGTGAGCTTGCTCAGAAACAAAAGAACTGTGCTTCCTACACACACGGGCCATATCTAGTTCAACTCTGCTTAGGAAATTGACAAGAACAGTAGCTCCTCTTCTGTCCAATACACTGTACTTGCTGGGAACAGACGCGAGTGCTATTTGCACTATGTATCTCAATGGGAGCGCAATAGTGACTCTTCTTACCAGAAAACAACTCTTGCTCATAGGACCAGAAACTGTAGTGATTCAACTCCATGTAGGACTGGGAAAAAAACGCTAACTTGCCTTAAAAGAAACACACTCTGCTTTTGAGAAAAGAGCACTCTTCTAATCAGTGTTTTCTATAGGGCCAGAACAGTGAGCTGGCTCACAACAAAAGAATTGTGCTTCCTACACACACGGCCATATCTAGTTCAATTCTGCTTAGGAAACTGACAGGAACAGTAGATCCTCTTCAGTCCAATACACTGTACTTGCTGGAAGCAGAAGCTAGTGCTATTTGCACTGTGTATTGCAATGGGAGCGCAATAGTGACTCTTCTGACCAAAAACAACTCTTCCGCGTACGACCCGAAACTGCATGTGACTCAACTCCATTTAGGACTGGGAAAGAAACACTAGCTCACCTTACAAGAAACACACTCTGCTTTTAAGAAAAGAACACTCTTCTACTCTACTGTGTTTCCTATAGGGCCAGAACAGTGAGCTTGCTCAGAACAAAAGAACTGTGCTTCATACCCACACGGGCCATATCTAGTTCAACTCCGCTTAGGAAACTGACAAGAACAGTAGCTCCTCTTCAGTCCAATACACTGTACTTGCTGGAACAGACGTGAGTGCTCTTTGCACTGTGTATGTCAATGGGAGCGCAATAGTGAATCTTCTTACCAGAAAACATCTACTGTTTGTAGGACCAGAAACTGCATGGGATTCAACTCCATTTCTGACTGGGAAACAAACACTAGCTCGCCTTACAAGAAACACACTCTGCTTTTGAGAAAAGGGCACTCTTCTACTCTACTGTGTTTCCTAAGGGGTCCGAACAGTGAACTTGCTCAGAACAAAAGAACTGTGCTTCCTACACACGGGCCATATCTAGTTCAACTCCGCTTAGGAAACTGACAAGAACAGTAGATCCTCTTCAGTCCAATACACTGTACTTGCTGGGAACAGACGTGAATGCTATTTGCACTGTGTATGGCAATAGGAACGCAATAGCGACTCTTCTTAACAGAAAACATCTCTTGCTCCTAGGACCACAAATTGCATGGGATTCAACTCCATTTCTTACTGGGAAACAAACACTAGCTCGCCTTCTGAGAAACACACTCTACTTTTGAGAAAAGAGCACTCTTCTACTCTACTGGGTTTCCTATGGGGTCCGAAGAGTGAGCTTGCTCAGAACAAAAGAACTGTGCTTCCTACACACACGGGCCATATCTAGTTCAACTCTGCATAGGATACTGACAATAACATTAGCTCCTCTTCAGTCCAATACCCTGTACTTGCTGGAAGCAGAAGCGAATGCTATTTGCACTGTGTATGGCAATGGGCGCACAATAGTGACTCTTCTTACCAGAAAACTACTCTTGCTCATAGGACAAGATACTGCATGTGATTCATCTCCATTTAGGACTGGGAAACAAACGCTAGCTCGGCTTAGAAGAAACACACTCTGCTTTTGAGAAAAGAGCACTCTTCCTCTCTACTGTGTTTCCTATAGGGCCAGAACAGTGAGCTTGCTCAGAAACAAAGAACTGTGCTTCCTACACACACGGGCCATATCTAGTTCAACTCTGCTTAGGAAACTGACAAGAACAGTAGATCCTCTTCAGTCCAATACACTGTACTTGCTGGGAACAGATACGAGTGCTGTTTGCACTATGCATCTCATGGGAGCGCAATAGTGACTCTTCTTACCAGAAAACAACTCTTGCTCATAGGACCAGAAACTGTAGTGATTCAACTCCATTTAGGACTGGGAAACAAACGCTAGCTCACCTTACAAGAAACACACTCTGCTTTTGAGAAAAGAGCACTCTTCTACTCAGTGTTTTATATTGGGCAAGAACAGTGAGCTGGCTCACAACAAAAGAACTGTGCTTCCTACACACATGGGCCATATCTAGTTCAATTCTGCTTAGGAAACTGACAAGAACAGTAGATCCTTTTCAGTCCAATACACTATACATGCTGGGAACAGATGCCAGTGCTATTTGCCCTGTGTGTGACAATGGGAGCGCAATAGTGACTCTTCTTACCAGAAAACAACTCTTGCTCGTAGGACCAGTAACTGCATGGGATTCACCTCCACTTAGGACTGGGAAACAAACGCTAGCTCGCCTTACAAATAACACAATCTGCTTTTGAGAAAAGAGCACTCTTCTACTCCACTGTGTTTCCTATATGGCCAGAACAGTGAGCATGCTGAGAACAAAAAAACTGTGCTTCCTACACACACGGGCCATATCTAGTTCAACTCTGCTTAGGAAACTGACAAGAACAGTAGCTCCTCTTCAGTCCAATACACTGTACTTGCTGGGAACAGACATGAGTGCTATTTGCACTGTGTATTGCAATGGGAGCGCAATAGTGACTCTTCTTACCAGAAAACAATTCTTGCTCGTACGACCAGAAACTGCATGTGACTCAACTCCATTTAGGACTGACAAAGAAACGCTAGCTCACATTACAAGAAACACACTCTGCTTTTGAGAAAAGAGCACTATTCTACTCTACTGGGTTTCCTATAGGGCCAGAACAGTGAGCATGCTCATAACGAAAGAACTGTGCTTCCTACACACATGGGCCATATCTAGTTCAACTCTGCTTAGGAAACAGACAATAACAGAAACTCCTCTTCAGTCCAATACACTATACTTGCTGGGAACAGACGCGAGTGCTATTTGCACTGTGTGCGGCAATGGGAGCACAATAGTGACTTTCTTTACCAGAAAACATCTTTTGCTCCTAGGACCTGAAACTGCATGTAATTCAACTCCATTTAGGACTGGGAAACAAACGCTAGCTCGCCTTACAAGAAACACACTCTGCTTTTGAGAAAAGAGCACTCTTCTACTCTACTGTGTTTCCTAAGGGGTCCGAACAGTGAGCTTGCTCAGAACAAAAGAACTGTGCTTCCTACACACACGGGCCATATCTAGTTCAACTCTTCTTAGGAAATGGACAAGAACATTCACTCCTCTTCAATCCAATACAATGTACATGCTGGGAATAGACGCCAGTGCTATTTGCCCTGTGTATGACAATGGGAGCTCAATAGTGACTCTTCTTACCAGAAAACAACTCTTGCTCGTAGGACCAGATACTGCATTGGATTCAACTCCATTTAGAACTGGGAAACAAACGCTAGTTTGCCTTACAAGAAACACAATCTGCTTTTGAGAAAAGAGCACTCTTCTACTCTACTCTGTTTCCTATGGGGTCCGAAGAGTGAGCTTGCTCAGAACAAAAGAACTGTGCTTCCTACTCACATGGGCCATATCTAGTTCAACTCTGCTTAGGAAACTGACAAGAACAGTATCTCCTCTTCAGTCCAATACACTGTACTTGCTGGATACAGACATGAGTGCTATTTCACTGTGCATTGCAATGGGAGCGCAATAGTGTCTCTTCTTACCAGAAAACAACTCTTGCTCCTACGACCAGAAACTGCATGTGACTCAACTCCATTTAGGACGGGGAAGTAAACACTAGCTCACCTTACAAGAAACACACTCTGCTTTTAAGAAAAGAACACTCTTCTACTCTACTGTGTTTCCTATACGGCCAGAAAAGTGATCTGGCTCAGAACAAATGAACTGTGCTTCCTACACACACGGGCCATATCTAGTTCAACTCTGCTCAGGAAACTGACAAGAACAGTAGCTCCTCTTCAGTCCAATACACTGTACATGCTGTGAACAGACGCCAGTGCTATTTGCCCATTGTATGACAATGGGAGTGCATTAATGACTCTTTTTACCAGAAAACAACTCTTGCTCGTAGGACCAGAAACTGCATGGGATTAAACTCCATTTTGGACTGCGAAACAAACGCTAGCTTGCCTTAAAAGAAACACGCTCTGCTTTTGAGAAAAGAGCACTCTTCTACTCTACTGTGTTTCCAATATGGCCAGAACAGTGAGCTTGCTCAGAACAAAAGAACTATGCTTCCTACACACACGAGCCATATCTAGAACAATTCTGCATAGGAAACTGACAAGGACAGTAGATCCTCTTCAGTCCAATACACTGTATGCTGGGAACAGACGCCAGTGTTATTTGCCCTGTCTATGACAATGGGAGCGCAATAGTGACTCTTCTTTCCAGAAAACAACTCTTGCTCGTAGGACCAGAAACTGCCTGTGATTCAACTCCATTTAGGACTGAAAAAAAAATGCTAGCTCGCCTTCCAAGAAACACATACTGCTTTTGAGAAAAGGGCACTCTTCTACTCTACTGTGTTTCCTATAGGGCCAAAACAGTGCGCTTGCTCAGAACAAAAGAACTGTGCTTCCTACACACACGGCAATATCTAGTTCAATTCTGCTTAGGAAACTGACAAGAACAGTAGATCTTCTTCAGTCCAATACACTGTACATGCTGGGAATAGACACCAGTGCTATTTGCCCTGTGTATGACAATGGGAACGCAATGGTGACTCTTCTTACCAGAAAACAACTCTTGCTCATACGACCAGAAACTGCATGGGACTCAACTCCATTTAGGACTGGGAAAGAAACACTAGCTCACCTTACAAGAAACACACTCTGCTTTTAAGAAAAGAACACTCTTCTACTCTATGTGTTTCCTATAGGGCCAGAACAGTGAGCTTGCTCAGAACAAAAGAACTGTGCTTCCTACCCACACGAGCCATATCTAGTTCAACTCTGCTTAGGAAACTGAAAAGAACAGTAGCTCCTCTTCAGTCCAATACACTGTACTTGCTGGAACAGTCGTGAGTGCTATTTGCACTGTGTATGGCAATGGGAGCGCAATAGTGACTCTTCTTACCAGAAAACAACTCTTGTTCGTAGGACCAGAAACTGCATGGGATTCAACTCCATTTCTGACTGGGAAACAAACAATAGCTCGCCTTCCGAGAAACACACTCTACTTTTGAGAAAAGAGCACTCTTCTACTCTACTGTGTTTCCTATGGGGTCCGAACAGTGAGCTTGCTCAGAACAAAAGAACTGTGCTTCCTACACACACGGGCCATATCTAGTTCAACTCTGCTTAGGAAACTGACAAGAACAGTAGCTCCTCTTCAGTCCAATACACTGTACTTGCTGGGAACAGACGTGAATGCTATTTGCACTGTGTATGGCATTAGGAGCGCAATAGTGACTCTTCTTAACAGAAAACATCTCTTGCTCGTAGGACCAGAAACTGCATGGGATTCAACTCCATTTCTGACTGGGAAACAAACACTAGCTTGCCTTCCGAGAAACACACTCTACTTTTGAGAAAAGAGCACTCTTCTACTCTACTGGGTTTCCTATGGGGTCAAAGAGTGAGCTTGCTCAGAACAAAAGAATTGTGCTTCCGACACACACGGGCCATATCTAGTTCAACTCTGCGTAGGATACTGACAAGAACATTAGCTCCTCTTCCGTCCAATACCCTGTACTTGCTGGAAGCAGAAGCGAGTGCTATTTGCACTGTGTATGGCAATGGGAGCACAATAGTGACTCTTCTTACCAGAAAACTACTCTTGCTTGCAGAACAAGATACTGCATGTGATTCATCTCCATTTAGGACTGGGAAACAAACGCTAGCTCGGCTTAGAAGAAACACACTCTGCTTTTGAGAAAAGAGCACTCTTTCTCTCTACTGTGTTTCCTATAGGGCGAGAACAGTGAGCTTGCTCAGAAACAAAGAACTGTGCTTCCTACACACACGGGCCATATCTAGTTCAACTCTGCTTAGGAAACTGAAAAGAACAGTAGCTCCTCTTCAGTCCAATACACTGTACTTGCTGGGAACAGACGCGAGTGCTATTTGCACTATGTATCTCAATGGGAGCACAATAGTGACTCTTCTTAAAAGAAAACAACTCTTGCTCATAGGACCAGAAACTGCATGTGATTCAACTCCATTTAGGACTGGGAAACAAACGCTAGCTCGCCTTAGAAGAAACACACTCTGCTTTTGAGAAAAGAGCACTCTTCTACTCAGTGTTTTCTATAGGGCCAGTTCAGTGAGCTGGCTCACAACAAAAGAACTGTGCTTCCTACACACATGGGCCATATCTAGTTCAATTCTGCTTAGGAAACTGACAAGAGCAGTAGATCCTCTTCAGTACAATACACTGTACATGATGGGAACAGACGCCAGTGCTATTTGCCCTGTGTGTGACAATGGGAGCGCAATAGTGACTCTTCTTACCAGAAAACAACTCTTGCTCGTAGGACCAGAAACTGCATGTGATTCAACTCCATTTAGGACTGGGAAACAAACGCTAGCTCGCCTTACAAGAAACACACTCTGCTTTTGAGAAAAGAGCACTCTTCTACTCCACTGTGTTTCCTATATGGCCAGAACAGTGAGCATGCTGAGAACAAAAGAACTGTGCTTCCTACACACACGGGCCATATCTAGTTCAACTCCGCTTAGGAAACTGACAAGAACAGTAGCTCCTCTTCAGTCCAATACACTGTACTTGCTGGGAACAGACGCGAGTGCTATTTGCACTGTGTACGGAAATGGGAGCACAATAGTGTCTTTCTTTACCAGAAAACAACTTTTGCTCCTAGGACCTGAAACTGCATGTTATTCAACTCCATTTAGGACTGGGAAACAAACGCTAGCTCTTCTTACAAGAAACACACTCTGCTTTTGAGAAAAGAGCACTCTTCTACTCTACTGTGTTTCCTATGGGGTCCGAACAGTGAGCTTGCTCAGAACAAAAGAACTGTGCTTCCTACACACACGGGCCATATCTACTTAAATTCTGCTTAGGAAACTGACAAGAACATTCGCTCCTTTTCAGTCCAATACACTGTACATGCTGGGAATAGACGCCAGTGCAATTTGCCCTGTGTTTGACAATTGGAGCTCAATAGTGACTCTTCTTACCAGAATACATCTCTTGCAAGTAGGACCAGATACTGCCTTGGATTCAACTCAGTTTAGGACTGGGAAAAAAATGCTAGCTCGCCTTCCAAGAAACATATCCTGCTTTTGAGAAAAGGGCACTCTTCTACTCTACTGTGTTTCCTATAGGGCCAAAACAGTGAGCTTGCTCAGAACAAAAGAACTGTGCTTCCTACACACACGGCCATATCTAGTTCAATTCTGCTTAGGAAACTGACAAGAACACTAGATCCTCTTCAGTCCAATACACTGTACTTGCTGGGAACAGACATGAGTGCTATTTGCCCTGTGTATGACAATGGGAGCACAATGGTGACTCTTCTTACCAGAAAACAACTCTTGCTTGTAGGACCAGAAACTGCATGGGATTCAACTCCATTTCTGACTGGGAAACAAACACTAGCTCACCTTACAAGAAACACACTCTGCTTATGAGAAAAGGGCACTCTTCTACTCTACTGTGTTTCCTATGGCGTCCGAACAGTGAGCTTGCTCAGAACAAAAGAACTGTGCTTCCTACACACACGGGCCATATCTAGTTCAACTCTGCTTAGGAAACTGACAAGAACAGTAGCTCCTCTTCAGTAGAATACACTGTACTTGCTGGGAACAGACGTGAATGCTATTTGCACTGTGTATGGCAATAGGAGCGCAATAGTGACTCTTCTTAACAGAAAACATCTCTTTCTCGTAGGTCCAGAAACTGCATGGGATTCAACTCCATTTCTAACTGGGAAACAAACACTAGCTCGCCTTCCGAGAAACACACTCTACTTTTGAGAAAAGAGCACTCTTCTACTCTACTGGGTTTCCTATGGGGTCCGAAGAGTGAGCTTGCTCAGAACAAAAGAACTGTGCTTCCTACACACACGGGCCATATCTAGTTCAACTCTGCATAGGATACTGACAAGAACATTAGCTTCTCTTCCGTCCAATACTCTGTACTTGCTGGAAGCAGAAGCGAGTGCTATTTTCACTGTGTATGGCAATGGGAGCACAATAGTGACTCTTCTTACCAGAAAACTACTCTTGCTCCTAGGACAAGATACTGCATATGATTCATCTCCATTTAGGACTGGGAAATAAACGCTAGCTCGGCTTAGAAGAAACACACTCTGCTTTTGAAAAGAGCACTCTTCCTCTCTACTGTGTTTCCTATAGGGCGAGAACAGTGAGCATGCTCATAAACAAAGAACTGTGCTTCCTACACACACGGGCCATATCTAGTTCAACTCTGCTTAGGAAACTGACAAGAACAGTAGATCCTCTTCAGTCCAATACACTGTACATGATGGGAACAGACGCCAGTGCTATTTGCACTGTGTTAGACAATGGGAGCGCAATAGTGACTCTTCTTACCAGAAAACAACTCTTGCTCGTAGGACCAGAAACTGCATGTGATTCAACTCCATTTAGGACTGGGAAACAAAAGCTAGCTCGCCTTACAAGAAACACACTCTGCTTTTGAGAAAAGAGCACTCTTCTACTCCACTGTATTTCCTATATGGCCAGAGCAGTGAGCTTGCTCAGAACAAAAGAACTGTGCTTCCTACACACACGGGCCATATCTAGTTCAACTCTGCTTAGGAAACGGACAAGAACAGTAGCTCCTCTTCAGTCCAATACACTGTACTTGCTGGGAACAGACGCGAGTGCTACTTGCACTGTGTATGGCAATGTGAGCACAATAGTGACTCTTCTTACCAGAAAACAACTCTTGCTTGTAGGACCAGAAACTGCATGGGATTCAACTCCATTTCTGACTGGGAAACAAACACTTGCTCGCCTTACAAGAAACATACTCTGCTTTTGAGAAAAGGGCACTCTTCTACTCTACTGTGTTTCCTATGGGGTCCGAACAGTGAGCTTGCTCAGAACAAAAGAAATGTGCATCCTACACACACGGGCCATATCTAGTTCCACTCTGCTTAGGAAACTGATAAGAGAGTAGCTCCTCTTCATCCAATACACTGTACTTGCTGGGAACAGACATGAGTGCTATTTGCACTATGAATGGCAATGGGAGCGCAATAGTGACTCTTCTTACCAGAAAACAACTCTTGTTCGTAGGACCAGAAACTGCATGGGATTCAACTCCATTTCTGACTGGGAAACAAACACTAGCTCGCCTTACAAGAAACACACTCTGCTTTTGAGAAAAGAGTACTCTTCTAGTCTACTGGGTTTCCTAGGGGGTCCGAACAGTGAGCTTGCTCAGAAAAAAGAACTGTGCTTCCTACACACACAGGCCATATCTGGTTAAATTCTGCTTAGGAAACTGACAAGAACATTCGCTCCTCTTCAGTCCAATACGCTGTACATGCTGGGAATAGACGCCAGTGCAATTTGCACTGTATTTGACAATGGGAGCTCAATAGTGACTCTTCTTACCAGAAAACAACTCTTGCACGTAGGAACACATACTGCATGGGATTCAACTCCATTTAGGACTGGGAAACAAATGCTAGCTCGCCTTACAAGAAACACATCCTGCTTTTGAGAAAAGGGTACTCTTCTACTCTACTGTGTTTCCTATAGGGCCAAAACAGTGAGCTTGCTCAGAACAAAAGAACTGTGCTTCCTACACACACGGCCATATCTAGTTCAATTCTGATTAGGAAACTGACAAGAACAGTAGATCCTCTTCAGTCCAATACACTGTACTTGCTGGGAACAGACATGAGTGCTATTTGCACTGTGTATTGCAATGGGAGCGCAATAGTGACTCTTCTTACCATAAACAACTCTTCCGCGTACGACCAGAAACTGCATGGGACTCAACTCCATTTAGGACTGGGAAAGAAACACTAGCTCGCCTTACAAGAAACACACTCTGCTTATGAAAAAAGGGCACTCTTCTACTCTACTGTGTTTCCTATGGTGTCCGAACAGTGAGCTTGCTCAGAACAAAAGAACTGTGCTTCCTACACACACGGGCCATATCTAGTTTAACTCTGCTTAAGAAACTGACAAGAACAGTAGCTCCTCTTCAGTCCAATACACTGTACTTGCTGGGAACAGACATGAGTGCTATTTGCACTGTGTATTGCAATGGGAGCGCAATAGTGACTCTTCTTACCAGGAAACAATTCTTGCTCGTACGACCAGAAACTGCATGTGACTCAACTCCATTTAGGACTGGGAAAGAAATGCTAGCTCACGTTACAAGAAACACACTCTGCTTTTGAGAAAAGATCACTCTTATACTCTACTGGGTTTCCTATAGGGCCAGAACAGTGAGCATGCTCATAACGAAAGAACTGTGCTTCCTACCCACATGGGCCATATCTATTTCAACTCTGCTTAGGAAACAGACAATAACAGAAACTCCTCTTCAGTCCAATACACTATACTTGCTGGGAACAGACGCGAGTGCTATTTGTACTGTGTACGGCAATGGGAGCAAAATAGTGACTGTCTTTACCAGAAAACAACTTTTGCTCCTAGGACCTGAACCTGCATGTGATTCAACTCCATTTAGGACTGGGAAACAAACGCTAGCTCGCCTTACAAGAAACACACTCTCCTTTTGAGAAAAGAGCACTCTTCTACTCTACTGAGTTTCCTATGGGGTCCGAACAGTGAGCTTGCTCAGAACAAAAGAACTATGCTTCCTACACACACGGGCCATATCTAGTTCAACTCTGCGTAGGATAATGACAAGAACATTAGCTCCTCTTCCGTCCAATACCCTGTACTTGCTGGAAGCAGAAGCGAGTGCTATTTAAACTGTGTATGGCAATGTGAGCGCAATAGTGACTCTTCTTAGCAGAAAACAACTCTTGCTCGTAGGACCAGAAACTGCATGGGATTCAACTCCATTTCTGACTGGGAAACAAACACTTGCTCGCCTTACAAGAAACATACTCTGCTTTTGAGAAAAGGGCACTCTTCTACTCTACTGTGTTTCCTATGGGGTCCGAACAGTGAGCTCGCTCAGAACAAAAGAACTGTGCATCCTACACACACGGGCCATATCTAGTTCCACTCTGCTTAGGAAACTGATAAGAGAGTAGCTCCTCTTCATCCAATACACTGTACTTGCTGGGAACAGACATGACTGCTCTTTGCACTGTGTATGGCAATGGGAGCGCAATAGTGACTCTTCTTACCAGAAAACATCTCTTGTTCGTAGGACCAGAAACTGCCTGGGATTCAACTCCATTTCTGACTGGGAAACAAACACTAGTTCAACTTACAAGAAACAAAATCTGCTTTTGAGAAAAGAGTACTCTTCTACTCTACTGGGTTTCCTAGGGGGTCCGAACAGTGAGCTTGCTCAGAACAAAAGAACTGTGCTTCCTACACACATGGGCCATATCTAGAACAATTCTGCATAGGAAACTGACAAGGACAGTAGATCCTCTTCAGTCCAATACACTGTATGCTGGGAACAGACGCCAGTGTTATTTGCCCTGTCTATGACAATGGGAGCGCAATAGTGACTCTTCTTTCCAGAAAACAACTCTTGCTCGTAGGACCAGAAACTGCCTGTGATTCAACTCCATTTAGGACTGAAAAAAAAATGCTAGCTCGCCTTCCAAGAAACACATCCTGCTTTTGAGAAAAGGGCACTCTTCTACTCTACTGTGTTTCCTATAGGGCCAAAACAGTGCGCTTGCTCAGAACAAAAGAACTGTGCTTCCTACACACACGGCAATATCTAGTTCAATTCTGCTTAGGAAACTGACAAGAACAGTAGATCTTCTTCAGTCCAATACACTGTACATGCTGGGAATAGACACCAGTGCTATTTGCCCTGTGTATGACAATGGGAACGCAATGGTGACTCTTCTTACCAGAAAACAACTCTTGCTCGTACGACCAGAAACTGCATGGGACTCAACTCCATTTAGGACTGGGAAAGAAACACTAGCTCACCTTACAAGAAACACACTCTGCTTTTAAGAAAAGAACACTCTTCTACTCTATGTGTTTCCTATAGGGCCAGAACAGTGAGCTTGCTCAGAACAAAAGAACTGTGCTTCCTACCCACACGAGCCATATCTAGTTCAACTCCGCTTAGGAAACTGAAAAGAACAGTAGCTCCTCTTCAATCCAATACACTGTACTTGCTGGAACAGTCGTGAGTGCTATTTGCACTGTGTATGGCAATGGGAGCGCAATAGTGACTCTTCTTACCAGAAAACAACTCTTGTTCGTAGGACCAGAAACTGCATGGGATTCAACTCCATTTCTGACTGGGAAACAAACAATAGCTCGCCTTCCGAGAAACACACTCTACTTTTGAGAAAAGAGCACTCTTCTACTCTGCTGTGTTTCCTATGGGGTCCGAACAGTGAGCTTGCTCAGAACAAAAGAACTGTGCTTCCCACACACACGGGCCATATCTAGTTCAACTCTGCTTAGGAAACTGACAAGAACAGTAGCTCCTCTTCAGTCCAATACACTGTACTTGCTGGGAACAGACGTGAATGCTATTTGCACTGTGTATGGCATTAGGAGCGCAATAGTGACTCTTCTTAACAGAAAACATCTCTTGCTCGTAGGACCAGAAACTGCATGGGATTCAACTCCATTTCTGACTGGGAAACAAACACTAGCTTGCCTTCCGAGAAACACACTCTACTTTTGAGAAAAGAGCACTCTTCTACTCTACTGGGTTTCCTATGGGGTCCGAAGAGTGAGCTTGCTCAGAACAAAAGAATTGTGCTTCCGACACACACGGGCCATATCTAGTTCAACTCTGCGTAGGATACTGACAAGAACATTAGCTCCTCTTCCGTCCAATACCCTGTACATGCTGGAAGCAGAAGCGAGTGCTATTTGCACTGTGTATGGCAATGGGAGCACAATAGTGACTCTTCTTACCAGAAAACTACTCTTGCTTGCAGAACAAGATACTGCATGTGATTCATCTCCATTTAGGACTGGGAAACAAACGCTAGCTCGGCTTAGAAGAAACACACTCTGCTTTTGAGAAAAGAGCACTCTTTCTCTCTACTGTGTTTCCTATAGGGCGAGAACAGTGAGCTTGCTCAGAAACAAAGAACTGTGCTTCCTACACACACGGGCCATATCTAGTTCAACTCTGCTTAGGAAACTGAAAAGAACAGTAGCTCCTCTTCAGTCCAATACACTGTACTTGCTGGGAACAGACGCGAGTGCTATTTGCACTATGTATCTCAGTGGGAGCACAATAGTGACTCTTCTTACCAGAAAACAACTCTTGCTCATAGGACCAGAAACTGCATGTGATTCAACTCCATTTAGGACTGGGAAACAAACGCTAGCTCGCCTTAGAAGAAACACACTCTGCTTTTGAGAAAAGAGCACTCTTCTACTCAGTGTTTTCTATAGGGCCAGTTCAGTGAGCTGGCTCACAACAAAAGAACTGTGCTTCCTACACACATGGGCCATATCTAGTTCAATTCTGCTTAGGAAACTGACAAGAACAGTAGATCCTCTTCAGTCCAATACACTGTACATGATGGGAACAGACGCCAGTGCTATTTGCCCTGTGTGTGACAATGTGAGCGCAATAGTGACTCTTCTTACCAGAAAACAACTCTTGCTCGTAGGACCAGAAACTGCATGTGATTCAACTCCATTTAGGACTGGGAAACAAACGCTAGCTCGCCTTACAAGAAACACACTCTGCTTTTGAGAAAAGAGCACTCTTCTACTCCACTGTGTTTCCTATATGGCCAGAACAGTGAGCATGCTGAGAACAAAAGAACTGTGCTTCCTACACACACGGGCCATATCTAGTTCAACTCCGCTTAGGAAACTGACAAGAACAGTAGCTCCTCTTCAGTCCAATACACTGTACTTGCTGGGAACAGACGCGAGTGCTATTTGCACTGTGTACGGAAATGGGAGCACAATAGTGTCTTTCTTTACCAGAAAACAACTTTTGCTCCTAGGACCTGAAACTGCATGTTATTCAACTCCATTTAGGACTGGGAAACAAACACTAGCTCTTCTTACAAGAAACACACTCTGCTTTTGAGAAAAGAGCACTCTTCTACTCTACTGTGTTTCCTATGGGGTCCGAACAGTGAGCTTGCTCAGAACAAAAGAACTGTGCTTCCTACACACACGGGCCATATCTGGTTAAATTCTGCTTAGGAAACTGACAAGAACATTCGCTCCTCTTCAGTCCAATACGCTGTACATGCTGGGAATAGACGCCAGTGCAATTTGCACTGTATTTGACAATGGGAGCTCAATAGTGACTCTTCTTACCAGAAAACAACTCTTGCACGTAGGAACACATACTGCATGGGATTCAACTCCATTTAGGACTGGGAAACAAATGCTAGCTCGCCTTACAAGAAACACATCCTGCTTTTGAGAAAAGGGTACTCTTCTACTCTACTGTGTTTCCTATAGGGCCAAAACAGTGAGCTTGCTCAGAACAAAAGAACTGTGCTTCCTACACACACGGCCATATCTAGTTCAATTCTGATTAGGAAACTGACAAGAACAGTAGATCCTCTTCAGTCCAATACACTGTACTTGTTGGGAACAGACATGAGTGCTATTTGCACTGTGTATTGCAATGGGAGCGCAATAGTGACTCTTCTTACCAAAAACAACTCTTCCGCGTATGACCAGAAACTGCATGGGACTCAACTCCATTTAGGACTGGGAAAGAAACACTAGCTCACCATACAAGAAACACACTCTGCTTTTAAGAAAAGAACACTCTTCTACTCTACTGTGTTTCCTATAGGGCCAGAACAGTGAGCTTGCTCAGAAAAAAAAAGAACTGTGCTTCCTACACACACGGGCCATATCTAGTTCAACTCTGCTTAGGAAACTGACAAGAACAGTAGCTCCTCTTCATTCCAATACACTGTACTTGCTGTGAACAGACGTGAATGCTATTTGCACTGTGTATGGCAATAGGAGCGCAATAGTGACACTTCTTAACAGAAAACATCTCTTGCTCGTCGGACCAGAAACTGCATGGGATTCAACTCCATTTCTGACTGGGAAACAAACACTAGCTTGCCTTCCGAGAAACACACTCTACTTTTGAGAAAAGAGCACTCTTCTATTCTACTGGGTTTCCTATGGGGTCCGAAGAGTGAGCTTGCTCAGAACAAAAGAACTGTGCTTCCTACACACACGGGCCATATCTAGTTCAACTCTGCTTAGGAGACTGACAAGAACAGTAGCTCCTCTTCAGTCCAATACACTGTACTTGCTGGTAACAGACATGAGTGCTATTTGCACTGTGTACGGCAATGGGAGCACAATAGTGACTTTCTTTACCAGAAAACAACTTTTGCTCCTAGGACCTGAAACTGCATGTGATTCAACTCCATTTAGGACTGGGAAACAAACGCTAGCTCGCCTTACAAGAAACAAATTCTGCTTTTGAGAAAAGAGCACTCTTCTACTCTACTGTGTTTCCTATGGGGTCCGAAAAGTGAGCTTGCTCAGAACAAAAGAACTGTGCTTCCTACACACACGGGCCATATCTAGTTCAACTCTGCTTAGGAAACGGACAAGAACAGTAGCTCCTCTTCAGTCCAATACACTGTACTTGCTGGGAACAGAGGCGAGTGCTACTTGCACTGTGTATTTCAATGTGAGCGCAATAGTGACTCTTCTTACCAGAAAACAACTCTTGCTCGTAGGACCAGAAACTGCATGGGATTCAACTCCATTTAGGACTGGAAAACAAACACTTGCTCGCCTTACAAGAAACACACTCTGCTTTTGAGAAAAGGGCACTCTTCTACTCTACTGTGTTTCCTATGGGGTCCGAACAGTGAGCTCGCTCAGAACAAAAGAACTGTGCATCCTACACACACGGGCCATATCTAGTTCCACTCTGCTTAGGAAACTGATAAGAGAGTAGCTCCTCTTCTTCCAATACACTGTACTTGCTGGGAACAGACATAAGTGCTATTTGCACTGTGTATGGCATTGGGAGCACAATAGTGACTCTTCTTACCAGAAAACAACTCTTGTTCGTAGGACCAGAAACTGCATGGGATTCAACTCCATTTCTGACTGGGAAACAAACAGTAGCTCGCCTTACAAGAAACAAACTCTGCTTTTGAGGAAAGAGTACTCTTCTACTCTACTGGGTTTCCTAGGGGGTCCGAACAGTGAGCTTGCTCAGAACAAAGAACTGTGCTTCCTACACACATGGGCCATATCTAGATCAATTCTGCATAGGAAACTGACAAGGACAGTAGATCCTCTTCAGTCCAATACACTGTATGCTGGGAACAGACGCCAGTGCTATTTGCCCTGTGTATGACAATGGGAGCGCAATAGTGACTCTTCTTTCCAGAAAACAACTCTTGCTCGTAGGACCAGAAACTGCATGTGTTTCAAATCCATTTAGGACTGAAAAACAAATGCTAGCTCGCCTTCCAGGAAACACATCCTGCTTTTGAGAAAAGGGCACTCTTCTACTCTACTGTGTTTCCTATAGGGCCAAAACAGTGAGCTTGCTCAGAACAAAAGAAATGTGCTTCCTACACACACGGCCATATCTAGTTCAATTCTGCTTAGAAAACTGACAAGAACAGTAGATCCTCTTCAGTCCAGTACACTGTACATGCTGGGAATAGACACCAGTACTATTTGCCCTGTGTATGACAATGGGAGCGCAATGGTGACTCTTCTTACCAGAAAACAACTCTTGCTCATAGGACCAGAAACTGCATGTGATTTTACTCCATTTAGGACTGGGAAACAAACGCTAGCTCACCTTACAAGAAACACACTCGACTTTTGAGAAAAGAGCACTCTTCTAGTCTACTGTGTTTACTATAGGGCCAGAACAGTGAGCTTGCTCAGAACAAAAGAACTGTGCTTCCTACCCACACGGGCCATATCTAGTTCAACTCTGCTTAGGAAACTGACAAGAGCAATAGCTCCTCTTCAGTCCAATACACTGTACTTGCTGGGAACAGACATGAGTGCTATTTGCAGTGTGTATGGGAATGGGAGCGCAATAGTGCCTTTCCTTACCAGAAAACAACTCTTGCTCATGGGACCAAAAACTGCATGTGATTCACCTCCATTTAGGATTTGAAAACAAACGCCAGCTCACCTTACAAGAAACACACTCTGCTTTTGAGAAAAGAGCACTCTTCTACTCTACTGTGTTTTCTATAGAGCCAAAACAGTGAGCTTGCCCAGAACAAAAGAACTGTGCTTCCTACACACACGGGCCATATCTGGTTAAATTCTGCTTAGGAAACTGACAAGAACTTTTCCTCCTCTTCAGTCCAATACGCTGTACATGCTGGGAATAGACGCCAGTACAATTTGCCCTGTGTTTGTCAATGGGAGCTCAATAGTGACTCTTCTTACCAGAAAACAACTCTTGCACGTAGGACCAGATACTGCATGGGATTGAACTCCATTCAGGACTGGGAAACAAATGCTAGCTCGCCTTCCAAGAAACACATCCTGCTTTTGAGAAAAGGGCACTCTTCTACTCTACTGTGTTTCCTGTAGGGCCAAAACGGTGAGCTTGCTCAGAACAAAAGAACTGTGCTTCCTACACACACGGCCATATCTAGTTCAATTCTGCTTAGGAAACTGACAAGAACAGTAGATCCTCTTCAATCCAATACACTGTACTTGCTGGGAACAGACATGAGTGCTATTTGCACTGTGTATTGCAATGGGAGCGCAATAGTGACTCTTCTTACCAAAAACAACTCTTCCGCGTACGACCAGAAACTGCATGGGACTCAACTCCATTTAGGACTGGGAAAGAAACACTAGCTCACCATACAAGAAACACACTCTACTTTTCATAAAAGAACACTCTTCTACTCTGCAGTGTTTCCTATAGGGCCAGAACAGTGAGCTTGCTCAGAAAAAAAAAGAACTGCGCTTCCTACACACACGGGCCATATCTAGTTCAACTCTGCTTAGGAAACTGACAAGAACAGTAGCTCCTCTTCATTCCAATACACTGTACTTGCTGGGAACAGACGTGAATGCAATTTGCACTGTGTATTGTAATGGGAGCGCAATAGTGACTCTTCTTACCAGAAAACAATTCTTGCTCGTACGACCAGAAACTGCATGTAACTCAACTCCATTTAGGACTGGGAAAGAAATGCTAGCTCACATCACAAGAAACACACTCTGCTTTTGAGAAAAGAGCACTCTTCTACTCTACTGTGTTTTCTATAGAGCCAAAAGAGTGAGCTTGCCCAGAACAAAAGAACTGTGCTTCCGACACACATGGCCATGTCTGGTTCAATTCTGCTTAGGAAACTGACAAGAACAGTAGATCCTCTGCAGTCCAATACACTGAACATGCTGAGAATAGGCGTCAGTGCTATTTGCCTTGTGTATGACAATGGGAGCGCAATAGTGACTCTTCTTACCAGAAAACAACTCTTGCTCATAGTACCAGAAACTGCATGTGATTCAACTCCATTTAGGACTGGGAAACAAACGCTAGCTCACCTTACAAGAAACACACTCTGCTTTTGAGAAAAGAGCACTCTTCTACTCTAATGTTTTTCCTATAGGGCCAGAACAGTGAGCTTACTCAGAACAAAAGAACTGTGCTTCCTACACACTCCGACGATATCTAGTTCAACTCTGCTTAGGAAACTGACATGGACAGTAGATCCTCTTCAGTCCAATACACTGTACATGCTGGGAACAGACGCGAGTGCTATTTGCCCTGTGTATGACAATGGGAGCGCAATAGTGACTCTTCTTACCAGAAAAAAACTCTTGCTCGTAGGACCAGAAACTGCATGGGATTCACCTCCATTTAGGACTGGGAAACAAACGCTAGCTCGCCTTAGAGAAACACTCTCTGCTTTTGAGAAAAGAGGACTCTTCTACTCTACAGTGTTTTTTTTTGGGTCCTAACAGTGAGCTTGCTCAGAACAAAAGAACTGTGTGCTTCCTACACACACGGGCCATATCTAGTTCAACTCCACGGGAAACTGACAAGAACAATAGCTCCTCTTCAGTCCAATACACTGTACTTAATGGGAACAGACGCGAGTGCTATTTGCACTGAGTATGGCAATGGGAGCACAATAGTGACTTTCCTTTCCAAAAAACAACTCTTGATCGTAGGACCAAAAACTCCTTGTGATTTAACTCCATTATGGCCTGGGAACCAAACACTAGCTCACCTTCCAAGAAACACACTCTGCTTTTGAGAAAAGGTCACTCTTCTACTCTACTGTGTTTCCTATAGGGCCCGAACATTTATGTTGCTCAGAACAAAGAACTGTGTTTTCTACACACACAGGCCATATCTAGTTCAACTCTGCTTAGGAACCTGACAAGAACTTTAGATCCTCTTCAGTCCAATACACTGTACTTGCTGGGAACAGACGCGAGTGCTATTTGCACTGTATATGGCAATGGGAGCACAATAGTGACTCTTCTTACCAGAAAACAACTCTTGCTCGTAGGACCCGAAACTGCATGGGATTCAACTCCATTTCGGACTGGGAAACAAACACTAGCTCGCCTTACAAGAAACACACTCTGCTTTTGAGAAAAGAGCACTCTTCTACTCAACTGTGTTTCCTATGGGGTCTGAACAGTGAGCTTGCTCAGAACAAAAGAACTGTGTGCTTCCTACACACAGGGGCCATATCTAGTTCAACTCTGCTTAGGAAACTGACAAGAACTGTAGCTCATCTTCAGTCCAATACACTGTACTTGCTGCCAACAGACGCGAGTGCTATTTGCACTGTGTATGTCAAAGGGAGCGCAATAGTGACTCTTCTTACCAGAAAACAACTCTTGCTCGTAGGACCAAAAACTACATGTGATTCAACTCCATTTAGGACTGAAAAACAAACTCTATCTCGCCTTACAAGAAACACACTCTGCTTTTGAGAAAAGAGCACTCTTCTACTCTATTGTGTTTCCTATAGGGCCAAAACAGTGAGCTTGCTCAGAACAAAAGAACTGTGCTTCCTACTCACATGGGCCATATCTAGTTCAACTCTTCTTAGGAAACTGACAAGAACAGTATCTCCTCTTCAGTCCAATACACTGTACTTGCTGGGAACAGACATGAGTGCTATTTCACTGTGTATTGCAATGGGAGCGCATTAGTGAGTCTTCTTACCAGAAAACAACTCTTGCTCGTAGGACACAAACTGCATGTGACTCAACTCCATTTAGGACTGGGAAAGAAACACTACCTCACCTTAGAAGAAACACGCTCTGCTTTTAAGAAAAGAACACTCTTCTACTCTACTGTGTTTCCTATACGGCCAGAAAAGTGATCTTGCTCAGAACAAATGAACTGTGCTTCCTACACACACGGGCCATATCTAGTTCAACTCTGCTCAGGAAACTGACAAGAACAGTAGCTCCTCTTCAGTCAAATACACTGTACCTGCTGGGAACAGACGCCAGTGCTATTTGCCCTGTGTATGACAATGGGAGCACAATAGTGACTCTTCTTACCAGAAAACAACTCTTGCTCGTAGAACCAGAAACTGCATGTGATTCAAATACATTTAGGACTGAAAAACAAACGCTAGCTCGCCTTACAAGAAACACACTCTGCTTTTGAGAAAAGGGCACTCTTCTACTCTACTGTGTTTCTTATGGGGTCTGAACAGTGAGCTTGCTCAGAACAAAAGAACTGTGCTTCCTACACACACGGCCATATCTAGTTCAATTCTGCTTAGGAAACTGACAAGAACAGTAGATGCTCTTCAGTCCAATACACTGTACATGCTGGGAATAGACGCCAGTGCTATTTGCCATGTGTATGACAGTGGGAGCACAATAGTGACTCTTCTTATCAGAAAACAACTCTTGCTCAAAGGACAAGAAACTTCATGTGATTTTACTCCATTTAGGACTGGGAAACAAACGCTAGCTAGCCTTAAAAGAAACACACTCTGCTTTTGAGAAAAGAGCACTCTTCTATTCTACTGTGTTTCCTATGGGGTCCGAACAGTGAGCTTGCTCAGAACAAAAGAACTGTGTTTCCTACACACACGGGCCATACCTAGTTCAACTGTGCTTAGGATACTGACAAGAGCAGTAGCTCCTCTTCAGTCCAATACACTGTACTTGCTGGGAACAGACGCGAGTGCTATTTGCATTGTGTATGGCAAAGGGAGCACAATAGTGACTTTCCTTTCCAGAAAACAAGTCTTGCTCGTAGGACAGAAACTCCATGTGATTCAACTCCATTTAGGACTGGGAAACAAACGCTAGCTCGCCTTACAAGAAAAACACTCTGCTTTTGAGAAAAGAGCACTCTTCTACTCTACTGTGATTCTTATAGGCCAGAAGAGTGAGCTTGCGCAGAACAAAAGAACTGTGCTTCCTACACACACAGGCTATATCTAGTTCAACTCTGTTTAGGAAACTGACAAGATCAGTAGCTCCTCTTCAGTCCAATACACTGTACTTGCAAAGAACAGTAGTGAGAGTTGTTAGCACTGGGTATGTCAATAGGAGCGCAATAGTGACTCTTCTTACCAGAAAACAACTCTTGCTCATAGGACAAGAAACTGCATGTAATTAAACTCCGTTTAGGACTGGGAACCAAATGCTAGCTCACCTTACAAGAAACACACTCTGCTTTTGAGAAAAGAGCACTCTTCTACTCTTCTGTGTTTCCTATAGGACCAGAACAGTGAGCTTGCTCAGAACAAAAGAACTGTGCTTCCTACACACACGGGCCATATCTCGTTCAACTCTGCTTAGGAAACTGACAAGAACAGTAGCTCCTCTTCAGTCCAATACACTGTACTTGCTGGGAACAGACGCGAGTGCTATTTGCACTGTTTATGGCAAAGGGAGCACAATAGTGACTTTCCTTACCAGAAAACATCCCTTGTTCGTATGACCAAAAATTGCATGTGATTCAACTCCATTTAAGACTGGGAAACAAATGCTTGCTTACCTTAGAAGAAAAAAACTCGGCTTTTGAGAAAAGAGCACTCTTCTACTCTACTGTGATTCTTATAGGCCAGAAGAGTGAGCTTGCTCAGAACAAAAGAACTGTGCTTCCTACACACACGGGCTAATTCTAGTTCAACTCTGCTTAGGAAACTGACAAGAACAGTAGCTCCTATTCAGTCCAATACACTGTACTTGCTGGGAGCAGACGCGAGTGCTATTTGCACTTTGTATGGCAATGAGAGCGAAATAGTGACTCTTCTTACTAGAAAACAACTCATGCTCCTAGGACCAGAAACAGCATGGGATTCAACTCCGTTTCTGATTGGGCAACAAACGCTAGCTAGCCTTACATGAAACAAACTCTGCCTTTGAGAAAAGGACACTCTTCTGCTCTACTTTGTTTCCTATGGGGTCCGAAGAGTGAGCTTGCTCAGAACAAAAGAACTGTGCTTCCTACACACACGGCCCATATCTAGTTCAACTCTGCTTAGGAAACTGACAAGAACAGTAGCTCCTCTTCAGTCCAATACACTGTACTTGCTGGGAACACACGCGAGTGCTATTTACACTATGGATCTCAATGGGAGCGCAATAGTGACTCTTATTACCAGAAAAAATCTCTTGCTCGTAGGACCAGAAACTGCCTGTGATTCAACTCCATTTAGGAAGGGGAAACAAAAGCTACCTCGCCTTACAAGAAACACACTCTGCTTTTGAGAAAAGAGCACTCTTCTACTCTACTTTGTTTCCTATAGGGCCAAAACAGTGAGCTTGCTCAGAACAAAAGAACTGTGCTTCCTACACACACGGCCCATATCTAGTTCAACTCTGCTTAGGAAACTGACAAGAACAGTAGATCCTCTTCAGTCCAAAACACTGTACATGCTGGGTACAGACGCCAGTGCTATTTGCCCTGTGTATGAAATGGGAGCGCAATAGTGACTCTTATTACCAAAAAAAAACTTTTGCTCCTAGGATCAGAAACTACATGTGATTCAACTCCATTTAGGACTGTGAAACAAACGATAGCTCGCCTTACAAGAAATACACACTGCTTTTGAGAAAAGAGCACTCCTCTACTCTACTGTGTTTAATAAGGTGTCCGAACAGTGACCTTGCTCAGAACAAAAGAACTGTGCTTCCTACACACACGGGCCATATCTAGGTCAACTCTGCTTAGGAAACTGACAAGAACAGTAGCTCCTCTTCTGTCCAATACACTGTACTTGCAAAGAACAGTAGTGAGAGTTGTTAGCACTGTGTATGGCAATTGGAGCGCAATAGAGACTCTTCTTACCAGAAAACAACTCTTGCTCATAGGACAAGAAACTACATGTAATTCAACTCCATTTAGGACTGGGAACCAAACGCTAGCTCACCTTACAAGAAACACACTCTGCTTTTGAGAAAAGAGCACTCTTCTACTCTACTGTGTTTCCTATAGGGCCAGAACAGTGAGCTTGCTCAGAACAAAAGAACTGTGCTTCCTACACACACGGGCTAATTCTAGTTCAACTCTGCTTAGGAAACTGACAAGAACAGTAGCTCCTCTTCAGTCCAATACACTGTACTTGCTGGGAACAGACATGAGTGCTATTTGCACTGTGTATGGCAATGGGAGCGAAATAGTGACTCTTCTTAACAGAAAACAACTCTTGTTCCTAGGACCAGAAACAGCATGGGATTCAACTCCGTTTCTGACTGGGAAACAAACGCTAGCTAGCCTTAAAAGAAACAAACTCTGCTTTTGAGAAAAGAGCACTCTTCTACTCTACTGTGTTTACTATGGGGTCCGAAAATTGAGCTTGCTCAGAACAAACGAACTGTGCTTCACACACACGGGCCATATCTAGTTCAACTCTGCTTAGGAAACTGACAAGAACAGTAGATCCTTTTCAGTCCAATACACTGTACTTGCTGTGAACAGACGCGAGTGCTATTTGCACTGTGTATGGCAAAGGGAGCACAATAGTGACTTTCCTTTCCAGAAAACAACTCTTGCTCGTAGGACCAGAAACTGCATGGGATTCAATTCCATTTAGGACTGGGACACAAAAGCTAGCTCGCCTTACAAGAAACACACTCTGCTTTTGAGAAAAGAGCACTCTTCTACTTTACTTTGTTTCCTATAGGGCCAAAACAGTGAGCTTGCTCAGAACAAAAGAACTGTGCTTCCTACACACAAGGCCCATATCTAGTTCAACTCTGCTTAGGAAACTGACAAGAACAGTAAATTCTCTTCAGTCCAATACACTGTACATGCTGGGTACAGACGCCAGTGTTATTTGCCCTGTGTATGACAATGGGAGCACAATAGTGACTCTTCTTACCAGAAAACAACTCTTGCTCGTAGGACCAGAAACTGCATGTGATTCAACTTTATTTAGGACTGAAAAACAAACGCTAGCTCGCCTTACAAGAAACACACTCTGCTTTTGAGAAAAGGACACTCTTCTACTCTAATGTGTTTCCTATAGGGCCAAAACAGTGAGCTTGCTCAGAACAAAAGAACTGTGCTTCCTACACACACGGGCCATATCTAGTTCAATTCTGCTTAGGAAATTGACAAGAACAGTAGCTCCTCTTCAGTCCAATACACTGTACATGCTGGGTACAGACGCCAGTGCTATTTGCCCTGTGTATGACAATGGGAGCACAATAGTGACTCTTCTTACCAGAAAACTACTCTTGCTTGCAGAACAAGATACTGCATGGGATTCAACTCCATTTAGGACTGGGAAACAAACGCTAGCTCGCCTTACAAGAAACACACTCTGCTTTTGAGAAAAGAGCACTCTTCTACTTTACTGTGTTTCCTATGGGGTCCAAACAGTGAGCTTGCTCAGAAGAAATAACTGTGCTTCCTACACACAGGGGCCATATCTAGATCAATTCTGCTTAGGAAACTGACAAGGACAGTAGATCCTCTTCAGTCCAATACACTGTACGTGCTGGGAACAGACGCCAGTGCTATTTGCCCTGTGTATGACATTGGGAGCGCAATAGTGACTCTTCTTACCAAAAACAACTCTTGCTCGTAGGACCAGAAACTGCATGTGATTCAACTCCATTTAGGACTGAACATAAACTCTAGCTCGCCTTACAAGAAACACTCTCTGCTTTTGAGAAAAGGGCACTCTTCTACTCTACTGTGTTTCCTATAGGGCCAAAACAGTGAGCTTGCTCAGAAAAAAAGAACTGTGCTTCCTACACACACGGCATTATCTAGTTCAATTCTGCTTAGGAAACTGACAAGAACAGTAGATACTCTTCATTCCAATACACTGTACATGCTGGGAATAGACGCCATTGCTTTTTGCCCTGTATTTGACAATGGCAGCGCAATAGTGACTCTTCTTACCAGAAAACAACTCTTGCTCCTAGGACCAGACAGCATGGGATTCAACTCTGCTTCTGACTGGGAAACAAACACTAGCTAGCCTTACAAGAAACACACTCTGCTTTTGAGAAAAGGGCACTCTTCTACTCTACTGTGTTTACTATGGGGTCCGAACAGTGAGCTTGCTCAGAACAAAAGAACTGTGTTTCCTACACACACGGGCCATATCTAGTTCAACTCTGCTTAGGAAACTGACAAGAACAGTAGCTCCTCCTCTGTCCTATACACTGTACTTGCTGGGAACACACGCGAGTGCTATTTGCACTGTTTATGGCAAAGGGAGCACAATAGTGACTTTCCTTACCAGAAAACATCCCTTGTTCGTACGACCAAAAACTGCATGTGATTCAACTCCATTTAAGACTGGGAAACAAATGCTTGCTTACCTTAGAAGAAAAAAACTCTGCTTTTGAGAAAAGAGCACTCTTCTACTCTACTGTGTTTCCTATAGGGCCAGAACAGTGAGCTGGCTCAGAACAAAAGAACTGTGCTTCCTACACACACGGCTAATTCTAGTTCAACTCCGCTTAAGAAACTGACAAGAACAGTAGCTCCTATTCAGTCCAATACACTGTACTTGCTGGGAACAGACATGAGTGCTATTTGCACTGTGTTTTGCAATGGGAGCGCAATAGTGACTCTTCTTACCAAAAACAACTCTTCTGCGTACGACCAGAAACTGCATGGGACTCAACTCCATTTAAGACTGGGAAAGAAACACTAGCTCACCATACAAGAAACACACTCTACTTTTCATAAAAGAACACTCTTCTACTCTACTGTGTTTCCTATAGGGCCAGAACAGTGACCTTGCTCAGAACAAAAGAACTGTGCTTCCTACACACACGGGCCATATCTAGGTCAACTCTGCTTAGGAAACTGACAAGAACAGTAGCTCCTCTTCTGTCCAATACACTGTACTTGCAAAGAACAGTAGTGAGAGTTGTTAGCACTGTGTATGGCAATTGGAGCGCAATAGAGACTCTTCTTACCAGAAAACAACTCTTGCTCATAGGACAAGAAACTACATGTAATTCAACTCCATTTAGGACTGGGAACCAAACGCTAGCTCACCTTACAAGAAACACACTCTGCTTTTGAGAAAAGAGCACTCTTCTACTCTACTGTGTTTCCTATAGGGCCAGAACAGTGAGCTTGCTCAGAACAAAAGAACTGTGCTTCCTACACACACGGGCTAATTCTAGTTCAACTCTGCTTAGGAAACTGACAAGAACAGTAGCTCCTCTTCAGTCCAATACACTGTACTTGCTGGGAACAGACATGAGTGCTATTTGCACTGTGTATGGCAATGGGAGCGAAATAGTGACTCTTCTTAACAGAAAACAACTCTTGTTCCTAGGACCAGAAACAGCATGGGATTCAACTCCGTTTCTGACTGGGAAACAAACGCTAGCTAGCCTTAAAAGAAACAAACTCTGCTTTTGAGAAAAGAGCACTCTTCTACTCTACTGTGTTTACTATGGGGTCCGAAAATTGAGCTTGCTCAGAACAAACGAACTGTGCTTCACACACACGGGCCATATCTAGTTCAACTCTGCTTAGGAAACTGACAAGAACAGTAGATCCTTTTCAGTCCAATACACTGTACTTGCTGTGAACAGACGCGAGTGCTATTTGCACTGTGTATGGCAAAGGGAGCACAATAGTGACTTTCCTTTCCAGAAAACAACTCTTGCTCGTAGGACCAGAAACTGCATGGGATTCAATTCCATTTAGGACTGGGACACAAAAGCTAGCTCGCCTTACAAGAAACACACTCTGCTTTTGAGAAAAGAGCACTCTTCTACTTTACTTTGTTTCCTATAGGGCCAAAACAGTGAGCTTGCTCAGAACAAAAGAACTGTGCTTCCTACACACAAGGCCCATATCTAGTTCAACTCTGCTTAGGAAACTGACAAGAACAGTAAATTCTCTTCAGTCCAATACACTGTACATGCTGGGTACAGACGCCAGTGTTATTTGCCCTGTGTATGACAATGGGAGCACAATAGTGACTCTTCTTACCAGAAAACAACTCTTGCTCGTAGGACCAGAAACTGCATGTGATTCAACTTTATTTAGGACTGAAAAACAAACGCTAGCTCGCCTTACAAGAAACACACTCTGCTTTTGAGAAAAGGACACTCTTCTACTCTAATGTGTTTCCTATAGGGCCAAAACAGTGAGCTTGCTCAGAACAAAAGAACTGTGCTTCCTACACACACGGGCCATATCTAGTTCAATTCTGCTTAGGAAATTGACAAGAACAGTAGCTCCTCTTCAGTCCAATACACTGTACATGCTGGGTACAGACGCCAGTGCTATTTGCCCTGTGTATGACAATGGGAGCACAATAGTGACTCTTCTTACCAGAAAACTACTCTTGCTTGCAGAACAAGATACTGCATGGGATTCAACTCCATTTAGGACTGGGAAACAAACGCTAGCTCGCCTTACAAGAAACACACTCTGCTTTTGAGAAAAGAGCACTCTTCTACTTTACTGTGTTTCCTATGGGGTCCGAACAGTGAGCTTGCTCAGAAGAAATAACTGTGCTTCCTACACACAGGGGCCATATCTAGATCAATTCTGCTTAGGAAACTGACAAGGACAGTAGATCCTCTTCAGTCCAATACACTGTACGTGCTGGGAACAGACGCCAGTGCTATTTGCCCTGTGTATGACATTGGGAGCGCAATAGTGACTCTTCTTACCAAAAACAACTCTTGCTCGTAGGACCAGAAACTGCATGTGATTCAACTCCATTTAGGACTGAACATAAACTCTAGCTCGCCTTACAAGAAACACTCTCTGCTTTTGAGAAAAGGGCACTCTTCTACTCTACTGTGTTTCCTATAGGGCCAAAACAGTGAGCTTGCTCAGAAAAAAAGAACTGTGCTTCCTACACACACGGCATTATCTAGTTCAATTCTGCTTAGGAAACTGACAAGAACAGTAGATACTCTTCATTCCAATACACTGTACATGCTGGGAATAGACGCCATTGCTTTTTGCCCTGTATTTGACAATGGCAGCGCAATAGTGACTCTTCTTACCAGAAAACAACTCTTGCTCCTAGGACCAGAAACAGCATGGGATTCAACTCTGCTTCTGACTGGGAAACAAACACTAGCTAGCCTTACAAGAAACACACTCTGCTTTTGAGAAAAGGGCACTCTTCTACTCTACTGTGTTTACTATGGGGTCCGAACAGTGAGCTTGCTCAGAACAAAAGAACTGTGTTTCCTACACACACGGGCCATATCTAGTTCAACTCTGCTTAGGAAACTGACAAGAACAGTAGCTCCTCCTCTGTCCTATACACTGTACTTGCTGGGAACAGACGCGAGTGCTATTTGCACTGTTTATGGCAAAGGGAGCACAATAGTGACTTTCCTTACCAGAAAACATCCCTTGTTCGTACGACCAAAAACTGCATGTGATTCAACTCCATTTAAGACTGGGAAACAAATGCTTGCTTACCTTAGAAGAAAAAAACTCTGCTTTTGAGAAAAGAGCACTCTTCTACTCTACTGTGTTTCCTATAGGGCCAGAACAGTGAGCTGGCTCAGAACAAAAGAACTGTGCTTCCTACACACACGGCTAATTCTAGTTCAACTCCGCTTAAGAAACTGACAAGAACAGTAGCTCCTATTCAGTCCAATACACTGTACTTGCTGGGAACAGACATGAGTGCTATTTGCACTGTGTTTTGCAATGGGAGCGCAATAGTGACTCTTCTTACCAAAAACAACTCTTCCGCGTACGACCAGAAACTGCATGGGACTCAACTCCATTTAGGACTGGGAAAGAAACACTAGCTCACCATACAAGAAACACACTCTACTTTTCATAAAAGAACACTCTTCTACTCTACTGTGTTTCCTATAGGGCCAGAACAGTGAGCTTGCTCAGAAAAAAAAAGAACTGCGCTTCCTACACACACGGGCCATATCTAGTTCAACTCTGCATAGGAAACTGACAAGAACAGTAGCTCCTCTTCATTCCAATACACTGTACTTGCTGGGAACAGACGTGAATGCAATTTGCACTGTGTATTGTAATGGGAGCGCAATAGTGACTCTTCTTACCAGAAAACAATTCTTGCTCGTACGACCAGAAACTGCATGTGACTCAACTCCATTTAGGACTGGGAAAGAAATGCTAGCTCACATTACAAGAAACACACTCTGCTTTTGAGAAAAGAGCACTCTTCTACTCTACTGTGTTTTCTATAGAGCCAAAAGAGTGAGCTTGCCCAGAACAAAAGAACTGTGCTTCCTACACACATGGCCATGTCTGGTTCAATTCTGCTTAGGAAACTGACAAGAACAGTAGATCCTCTGCAGTCCAATACACTGTACATGCTGAGAATAGACGTCAGTGCTATTTGCCTTGTGTATGACAATGGGAGCGCAATAGTGACTCTTCTTACCAGAAAACAACTCTTGCTCATAGTACCAGAAACTGCATGTGATTCAACTCCATTTAGGACTGGGAAACAAACGCTAGCTCACCTTACAAGAAACACACTCTGCTTTTGAGAAAAGAGCACTCTTCTACTCTAATGTTTTTCCTATAGGGCCAGAACAGTGAGCTTACTCAGAACAAAAGAACTGTGCTTCCTACACACACCGACGATATCTAGTTCAACTCTGCTTAGGAAACTGACATGGACAGTAGATCCTCTTCAGTCCAATACACTGTACATGCTGGGAACAGACGCCAGTGCTATTTGCCCTGTGTATGACAATGGGAGCGCAATAGTGACTCTTCTTACCAGAAAAAAACTCTTGCTCGTAGGACCAGAAACTGCATGGGATTCACCTCCATTTAGGACTGGGAAACAAACGCTAGCTCGCCTTAGAGAAACACTCTCTGCTTTTGAGAAAAGAGGACTCTTCTACTCTACAGTGATTTTTTTTGGGTCCTAACAGTGAGCATGCTCAGAACAAAAGAACTGCGTGCTTCCTACACACACGGGCCATATCTAGTTCAACTCCACTGTAAACTGACAAGAAAATAGCTCCTCTTCAGTCCAATACACTGTACTTAATGGGAACAGACGCGAGTGCTATTTGCACTGAGTATGGCAATGGGAGCACAATAGTGACTTTCCTTACCAAAAAACAACTCTTGCTCGTAGGACCAAAAACTCCTTGTGATTTAACTCCATTATGGCCTGGGAACCAAACACTAGCTCACCTTCCAAGAAACACACTCTGCTTTTGAGAAAAGGTCACTCTTCTACTCTACTGTGTTTCCTATAGGGCCAGAACAGTTATGTTGCTCAGAACAAAGAACTGTGTTTCCTACACACACAGGCCATATCTAGTTCAACTCTGCTTAGGAACCTGACAAGAACTTTAGCTCCTCTTCAGTCCAATACACTGTACTTGCTGGGAACAGACGCGAGTGCTATTTGCACTGTATATGGCAATGGGAGCACAATAGTGACTCTTCTTACCAGAAAACAACTCTTGCTCGTAGGACCCGAAACTGCATGGGATTCAACTCCATTTCGGACTGGGAAACAAACGCTAGCTCGCCTTACAAGAAACACACTCTGCTTTTGAGAAAAGAGCACTCTTCTACTCAACTGTGTTTCCTATGGGGTCTGAACAGTGAGCTTGCTCAGAACAAAAGAACTGTGTGCTTCCTAAACACAGGGGCCATATCTAGTTCAACTTTGCTTAGGAAACTGACAAGAACAGTAGCTCATCTTCAGTCCAATACACTGTACTTGCTGCCAACAGACGCGAGTGCTATTTGCACTGTGTATGTCAATGGGAGCGC
The DNA here is from genome assembly GCF_949786415.1 of Peromyscus eremicus. NCBI lineage: Eukaryota > Metazoa > Chordata > Mammalia > Rodentia > Cricetidae > Peromyscus > Peromyscus eremicus. The sequence continues at coordinate 47,150 of NW_026735316.1, forward strand.
AATAGTGACTCTTCTTACCAGAAAACAACTCTTGCTCGTAGGACCAAAAACTACATGTGATTCAACTCCATTTAGGACTGAAAAACAAACTCTATCTCGCCTTACAAGAAACACACTCTGCTTTTGAGAAAAGAGCACTCTTCTACTCTATTGTGTTTCCTATAGGGCCAAAACAGTGAGCTTGCTCAGAACAAAAGAACTGTGCTTCCTACTCACATGGGCCATATCTAGTTCAACTCTGCTTAGGAAACTTTCAAGAACAGTATCTCCTCTTCAGTCCAATACACTGTACTTGCTGGGAACAGACTTGAGTGCTATTTCACTGTGTATTGCAATGGGAGCGCAATAGTGAGTCTTCTTACCAGAAAACAACTCTTGCTCGTAGGACACAAACTGCATGTGACTCAACTCCATTTAGGACTGGGAAAGAAACACTACCTCACCTTAGAAGAAACACGCTCTGTTTTTAAGAATAGAACACTCTTCTACTCTACTGTGTTTCCTATACGGCCAGAAAAGTGATCTTGCTCAGAACAAATGAACTGTGCTTCCTACACACACGGGCCATATCTAGTTCAACTCTGCTCAGGAAACTGACAAGAACAGTAGCTCCTCTTCAGTCCAATACACTGTACCTGCTGGGAACAGATGCCAGTGCTATTTGCCCTGTGTATGACAATGGGAGCACAATAGTGACTCTTCTTACCAGAAAACAACTCTTGCTCGTAGAAACAGAAACTGCATGTGATTCAAATACATTTAGAACTGAAAAACAAACGCTAGCTCGCCTTGCAAGAAACACACTCTGCTTTTGAGAAAAGGGCACTCTTCTACTCTACTGTGTTTCTTATGGGGTCCGAACAGTGAGCTTGCTCAGAACAAAAGAACTGTGCTTCCTACACACACGGCCATATCTAGTTCAATTCTGCTTAGGAAACTGACAAGAACAGTAGATGCTCTTCAGTCCAATACACTGTACATGCTGGGAATAGACGCCAGTGCTATTTGCCATGTGTATGACAGTGGGAGCACAATAGTGACTCTTCTTATCAGAAAACAACTCTTGCTCAAAGGACAAGAAACTTCATGTGATTTTACTCCATTTAGGACTGGGAAACAAACGCTAGCTCGCCTTAAAAGAAACACACTCTGCTTTTGAGAAAAGAGCACTCTTCTCCTCTACTGTGTTTCCAATATGGCCAGAACAGTGAGCTTGCTCAGAACAAAGAACTGTGCTTCCTACACACACAGGCCATATCTACATCAATTCTGCATAGGAAACTGACAAGGACAGTAGATCCTCCTCAGTCCAATACACTGTACTTGCTGGGAACAGACATGAGTGCTATTTGCACTGTGTATGGGAATGGGAGTGCAATAGTGACTTTCCTTACCAGAAAACAACTCTTGCTCATGGGACCAAAAACTGCATGTGATTCAACTCCATTTAGGACTAGGAAACAAACGCTAGCTTGCCTTACCAGAAACACACTCTGCTTTTGAGAAAAGAGCACTCTTCTTCTCTAATGTGTTTCCTATAGGTCCAAAACAGTGAGCTTACTCAGAACAAAAGAACTGTGCTTCCTACACACACCGACTATATCTAGTTCAACTCTGCTTAGGAAACTGACAAGGACAGTAGATCCTATTCAGTCCAATACACTGTACATGCTGGGAACAGACGCCAGTGCTATTTGCCCTGTTTATAACAATGGGAGCGCTATACTGACTCTTCTTACCAGAAAACAACTCTTGCTCACAGGACCAGAAACTGCATGGGATTCAACTCCATTAGGACTGGGAAACAAACACTAGCTCGCCTTACGAGAAACACACTCTGTTTTGAGAAAAGAGCCCTCTTCTACTCTTAAGTGTTTCCTAAGGGGTCCTAACAGTGAGCTTGCTCAGAACAAAAGAACTGTGCTTCCTACACACACGAGCCATATCTAGTTCAACTCTGCTTAGGAAACTGACAAGAACAGTAGCTCCTCTTCAGTCCAATACACTGTACTTCCTGGGAACAGACGCGAGTGCTATTTGCACTGTGTATGGCAATGGGAGCGTAATAGTGACTCTTCTTACCAGAAAACAACTCTTACTCATAGGACCAGAAACTGCATAGGATTCAACTCCATTTAGGACTGGGAAACAAACACTATCTCGCCTTACAAGAAACACACTCTGCTTTTGAGAAAAGAGCACTCATCTACTCTACGGTGTTTCCTATAGGGCCAGAATAGTGAGCTTGCCCAGAAAAAAGAACTGTGTTTCCTACACACACGGGGCATATCTAGTTCAACTCTGCTTAGGAAACTGACAAGAACAGTTGGTCCTCCTCAGTCCAAAAAACTGTACATGCTGGGAACAGACGCAGTGATATTTGCCCTGTGTATGATAATGTGAGCGCAATAGTGACTCTTCTCACCAGAAAACAACTCTTGCTCGTAGGACCATAAACTGCATGTGATTCAAATCCATTTGGAACTGGGAAACAAAAGCTAGCTAGCCTTACAAGAAACACACACTGCTTTTTAGAAAAGGGCGCTCTTCTACTCTACTGTGTTTCTTATGGGGTCAGAACAGTGAGCTTGCTCAGAACAAAAGAACTGTGCTTTTTACACACACGGGCCATATCTAGATCAATTCTGCTTAGGAAACTGACAAGGACAGTAGATCCTCTTCAGTCCAATACACTGTTCATGCTGGGAACAGACGCCTGTGATATTTGCACTGTATATGGCAATGGGAGCCCAATAGTGACTCTTCTTACCAGAAAACAACTCTTGCTCGTAGCACCAGAAACTGCATGGGATTCAACTCCATTTCGGACTGGGAAACAAACGCTAGCTCGCCTTACAAGAAACAAACTCTGCTTTTGAGAAAAGAGCACTCTTCTACTCTACTGTGTTTCCTATGGGGTCCGAACAGTGACCTTGCTCAGAACAAAAGAACTGTGCTTCCTACATACAGGGGCCATATCCAGTTCAATTCTGCTTAGGATACTGACAAGAACAGTAGCTCATCTTCAGTCCAATACACTGTACTTGCTGCGAACAGACGTGAGTGCTATTTGCACTGTGTATGGCAATAGGAGCGCAATAATGACTCTTCTACCTGAAAACAACTCTTGCTCGTAGGACCAGAAACTGCATGTGATTCAACTCCATTTTGGACTGGGAAACAATCGCTAGCTTGCCTTACAAGAAACACATTCTGCTTTTGAGAAAAGAGGACTCTTCTTCTACAGTGTTTCCTATGGGGTTCGAACAGTGTGCTTGCTCAGAACAAAAGAACTGTGCTTCCTACACACACGGGCCATATCTAGTTCAACTCCACTGGAAACTGACAAGAACAGTAGCTCCTCTTCAGTCCAATACACTGTACTTAATGGGAACAGACGCGAGTGATATTTGCACTGTGTATGGCAATGGGAGCACAATAGTGACTTTCCTTACCAGAAAACAACTCTTGCTCGTAAGACCAAAAACTGCTTGTGATTCAACTCCATTTAGGACTGGGAAACAAACGCTACCTCGCCTTACAAGAAACACACTCTGCTTTTGAGAAAAGATCACTCTTCTACTCTACTGTGTTTCCTATATTGCCAGAACAGTGAGCTTGCTCAGAACAAAAGAACTGTGCTTCCTACACACACGGGACATATCTAGTTCAACTCTGCTTAGGAAACTGACAAGAACAGTAGATCCTCTTCATTCCAATACACTGTACTTGCTGGGAACAGACGCGAGTGCTATTTGCACTGTATATGGCAATGGAAGCACAATAGTGACTCTTCTTACCAGAAAACAACTCTTGCTTGTAGGACCAGAAACTACATAGGATTCAACTCCATTTAGGACTGGGAAACAAACACTATCTCGCCTTACAAGAAACACACTCTGCTTTTGAGAAAAGGGAACTCTTCTACTCTACTGTGTTTCCTATAGGGCCAAAACAGTGAGCTTGCTCAGAAAAAAAGAACTGTGCTTCCTACACACACGGGCCATATCTAGTTCAACTCTGCTTAGGAAACTGACAAGAACAGTTGGTCCTCCTCAGTCTAATACACTGTACATGCTTGGAACAGATGCAGATATATTTGCCCTGTGTATGATAATGGGAATGCAACAGTGACTCTTCTTACCAGAAAACAACTCTTGTTGGTAGGACCATAAACTGCATGTGATTCAAATCCATTTAGAACTGGGAAACAAACGCTAGCTAGCCTTACAAGGAACACACTCTTCTTTTGAGAAAAGAGCACTCTTCTACTCTACTGTGTTTCCTATAGGGCCAGAATAGTGAGCTTGCTCAGAACAACAGAACTGTGTTTCCTACACACACGGGCTATATCTAGTTCAACTCTGCTTAGGAAACTGACAAGGACAGTAGATGCTCTTGAGTCCAATACACTGTATGCTGACAACAGACGCGAGTGCTATTTGCCCTGTGTATGACAATGGGAGCACAATAGTGACTCTTCTTACCAGAAAACAACTCTTGCTCGTAGGACCAGAAACTGCATGTGATTCAACTCCATTTAGGACTGAAAAGCAAACGCTAGCTCGCCTTACAAGAAACACACTCTGCTTTTGAGAAAAGGGAACTCTTCTACTCTACTGTGTTTCCTATAGGGCCAAAACAGTGAGCTTGCTCAGAAAAAAAGAACTGTGCTTCCTACACACACGGCCATATCTAGTTCAATTCTGCTTAGGAAACTGACAAGAACAGTAGATCCTCTTCATTCCAATACACTGTACATGCTGGGAATAGACGCCAGTGCTATTTGCCCTTTGTTTGACAATGGGAGCACAATAGTGACTCTTCTTACCAGAAAACAACTCTTGCTCATAGGACCAGAAACTGCATGTGATTCAACTCCATTTAAGACTGCGAAACAAACGCTAGCTCGCCTTACAAGAAACACACTCTGCTTTTGAGAAAAGAGCACTCTTCTATTCTACTGTGTTTCCTATAAAGCCAGAATAGTGAGCTTGCTCAGAACAAAAGTACTGTGCTTCCTACACACACGGGCTATATCTAGTTCAACTCTGCTTAGGAAACTCTCAAGAACAGTAGCTCCTCTTCAGTCCAGTATACTGTACTTGCTGGGAACAGACGCCAGTGCTATTTGCACTGTGTATGGCAATGGGAGCTCAATACTGACTCTTCTAACCAGAAAACAACTCTTGCTCATAGGCCCAAAAACTGCATGTGATTCAACTCCATTCAGAACTGGGAAACAAACGCTAGCTCGCCTTACAAGAAACACACTCTGCTTTTGAGAAAAGAGCACTCTTCTACTTTACTGTGTTTCCTATAGGGCCAGAACAGTGAGCTTGCTCAGAACAAAAGAACTGTGCTTCCTACACACACGGGCCATATCTAGATCAATTCTGCATAGGAAACTGACAAGGACAGTAGATCCTCTTGAGTCCAATACACTGTATGCTGGGAACAGATGCCAGTGCTATTTGCCCTGTATATGACAATGGGAGCACAATAGTGACTCTTCTTACCAGAAAACAACTCTTGCTCGTAGGACCAGAAACTGCATGTGATTCAACTCCATTTAGGACTCAAAAACAAACACTATCTCGCCTTACAAGAAACACACTCTGCTTTTGAGAAAAGAGCACTCTTCTACTCTACTGTGTTTCCTATAGGGCCAGAATAGTGAGCTTGCTCAGAACAAAAGAACTATGCTTCCTACACACACGGGCTATATCTAGTTCAACTCAGCTTAGGAAACTGACAAGAACAGTTGTCCCTCTTCAGTCAAAAACACTGTACATGCTGGGAACAGACGCCAGTGCTATTTGCCCTGTGTATGATAATGGGAGCACAATAGTGACTCTTCTTACCAGAAAACAACTCTTGCTTGTAGGACCCGAAACTGCATGTGATTCAACTCCATTTAGGACTGAAAAACAAACACTAGCTCGCCTTACAAGAAACACACTCTGCTTTTGAGAAAAGAGAACTCATCTACTCTACTGTGTTTCCTATGGGGTCTGAACAGTGTGCTTGCTCAGAACAAAAGAACTGTTGGCTTCCTACACACAGGGGCCATATCTAGTTCAACTCTGCTTAGGAAACTGACAAAAACAGTAGCTCATCTTCAGTCCAATACACTGTACTTGCTGCGAACAGACGCGAGTGCTATTTGCACTGTGTATGGCAATGGGAGCACAATAGTGACTCTTCTTACCAAAAAACAACTCTTGCTCGTACGACCAGAAACTGCATGGGATTCAACTACATTTCTGACTGGGAAACAAACACTAGCTCGTCTTACAAGAAACACACTCTGCTTTTGAGAAAAGAGCACTCTTCTACTCACAGTGTTTCCTATGGGATCCGAACAGTGAGCTTGCTGATATTACAAGAACTGTGCTTCCTACACACACGGGCCATATCTAGTTCAACTCTGCTTAGGAAACTGACAAGAACAGTAGGTCCTCTTCAGTCCAATACACTGTACTTGCTGGGAACAGACTGGAGTGGTATTTGCACTGTGAAGGGAAATGGGAGCGCAATAGTGACTTTCCTTACCAGAAAACAACTCTTGCTCATGGGACCAAAACTGCATGTGATTCAACTCCAATTAGGACTGGAAACAAAAGCTAGCTCGCCTTACAAGAAACACACTCTGCTTTTGAGAAAATAGCACTCTTCTACTCTACTGTGTTTCCTATGGGGCCAGAATAGTGAGCTTGCTCCGAACAAAAGAACTGTGCTTCCTACACACACGGGCCATATCTAGTTCAACTCTGCTTAGGAAACAGACAAGAACAGTGGCTCCTCTTCAGTCCATTATAATGTACTTGCTGGGAACAGAAGCCAGTGCTATTTGCACTGTGTATGACAATGGGAGCACAATAGTGACTCTTCTTACCAGAAAACAACTGTTGCTCGTAGGACCAGAAACTGCATGTGATTCAACTCCATTTAGGACTGAAAAACAAATGCTAGCTCACCTTACAAGAAACACACACTGCTTTTGAGAAAATGCCACTCTTCTACTCTACTGTGTTTCTTATGGGGTCAGAACAGTGAGCTTGCTCAGAACAAAAGATCTGTGCTTCCTACACACACGGGCCATATCTAGATCAATTCTGCTTAGGAAACTGACAAGGACAGTAGATCCTCTTCAGTCCAATACACTGTACATGCTGGGAACAGACGCCAGTGCTATTTGCCCTGTGTATGACAATGGGAGTACAATAGTGACTCTTCTTACCAGAAAACAACTCTTGCTCGTAGGACCAGAAACTGCATGTGATTCAACTTTATTTAGGACTGAAAAACAAACGCTAGCTCGCCTTACAAGAAACACACTCTGCTTTTGAGAAAAGGACACTCTTCTACTCTAATGTGTTTTCTATAGGGCCAAAACAGTGAGCTTGCTCAGAACAAAAGAACTGTGCTTCCTACACACACGGCCATATCTAGTTCAATTCTGCTTAGGAAATTGACAAGAACAGTAGCTCCTCTTCAGTCCAATACACTGTACTTGCTGGGAACAGACGCGAGTGCTATTTGCACTGTATATGGCAATGGGAGCACAATAGTGACTCTTCTTACCAGAAAACAACTCTTGCTCGTAGGAACAGAAACTGCATGTGATTCAACTCCATTTAGGACTGGGAAACAAACGCTAGCTCGCCTTACAAGAAACACACTCTGCTTTTGAGAAAAGAGCACTCTTCTACTTTACTGTGTTTCCTATGGGGTCCGAACAGTGAGCTTGCTCAGAAGAAATAACTGTGCTTCCTACACACAGGGGCCATATCTAGATCAATTCTGCTTAGGAAACTGACAAGGACAGTAGATCCTCTTCAGTCCAATACACTGTACGTGCTGGGAACAGACACCAGTGCTATTTGCCCTGTGTATGACATTGGGAGCGCAATAGTGACTCTTCTTACCAAAAACAACTCTTGCTCGTAGGACCAGAAACTGCATGTGATTCAACTCCATTTAGGACTGAACATAAACTCTAGCTCGCCTTACAAGAAACACTCTCTGCTTTTGAGAAAAGGGCACTCTTCTACTCTACTGTGTTTCCTATAGGGCCAAAACAGTGAGCTTGCTCAGAAAAAAAGAACTGTGCTTCCTACACACACGGCATTATCTAGTTCAATTCTGCTTAGGAAACTGACAAGAACAGTAGATACTCTTCATTCCAATACACTGTACATGCTGGGAATAGACGCCAGTGCTTTTTGCCCTGTATTTGACAATGGCAGCGCAATAGTGACTCTTCTTACCAGAAAACAACTCTTGCTCCTAGGACCAGAAACAGCATGGGATTCAACTACGCTTCTGACTGGGAAACAAACACTAGCTAGCCTTACAAGAAACACACTCTGCTTTTGAGAAAAGGGCACTCTTCTACTCTACTGTGTTTACTATGGGGTCCGAACAGTGAGCTTGCTCAGAACAAAAGAACTGTGTTTCCTACACACACGGGCCATATCTAGTTCAACTCTGCTTAGGAAACTGACAAGAACAGTAGCTCCTCCTCTGTCCTATACACTGTACTTGCTGGGAACAGACGCGAGTGCTATTTGCACTGACTATGGCAATGGTAGCACAATAGTGACTCTTCTTACCAGAAAACATCCCTTGCTCGTAGGACCAGAAACTGCATGTGATTCAACTCCATTTTGGACTGGGAAACAAACGCTAGCTCTCCTTACAAGAAATACACTCTGCTTTTAAGAAAAGAGCACTCCTCTACTCTACTGTGTTTCCTATGGTGTCCGAACAGTGACCTTGCTCAGAACAAAAGAACTGTGCTTCCTACACACACGGGCCATATCTAGGTCAACTCTGCTTAGGAAACTGACAAGAACAGTAGCTCCTCTTCTGTCCAATACACTGTACTTGCAAAGAACAGTAGTGAGAGTTGTTAGCACTGTGTATGGCAATAGGAGCGCAATAGTGACTCTTCTTACCAGAAAACAACTCTTGCTCATAGGACAAGAAACTGCATGTAATTCAACTCCATTTAGGACTGGGAACCAAATGCTAGTTCACCTTACAAGAAACACTCTCTGCTTTTGAGAAAAGAGCACTCTTCTACTCTTCTGTGTTTCCTATAGGACCAGAACAGTGAGCTTGCTCAGAACAAAAGAACTGTGCTTCCTACACACACGGGCCATATCTCGTTCAACTCTACTTAGGAAACTGACAAGAACAGTAGATCCTCTTCAGTCCAATACACTGTACTTGCTGGGAACAGAGGCGAGTGCTATTTGCACTGTGTATGGCAAAGGGAGCACAATAGTGACTTTCCTTTCCAGAAAACAACTCTTGCTAGTAGGACCAGAAACTGCATGTGATTCAACTCCATTTAGGACTGGGAAACAAACGCCAGCTCGCCTTACAAGAAACACACTCTGCTTTTGAGAAAAGAGCACTCTTCTACTCTACTGTGTTTTCTATAGGCCAGAAGAGTGAGCTTGCTCAGAACAAAAGAACTGTGCTTCCTACACACACGGGCCATATCTAGTTCAACTCTCCTTAGGAAACTGACAAGAACAGTAGATCCTCTTCAGTCCAATACACTTCATATGCTGGGAACAGACGCCAGTGCTATTTGTCCTGTGTATGACAATGGGAGCGCAACAGTGACTCTTCTTACCAGAAAACAACTCTTTCTCGTAGGACCGAAACTGCATGTGATTGAACTCCATTTAGGACTGGGAAACAAACGCTAGCTCGCCTTACAAGAAACTCATTCTCCTTATGAGAAAAGATCACTCTTCTACTCTACTGTGCTTACTACAGGGCCAGAAGAGTGAGCTTGCTCAGAATAAAGAAGTGTACTTCCTACACACACGGGCCATATCAAGTTCAACTTTGCTTAGGAAACTGACAAGAACAGTAGATCCTCTTCAGTCCAATACACTGTACATCCTGGGAACAGACGCAAGTCCAATTTGCCCTGTGTATGGCAATGGGAACACAATAGTGACTCTTCTTACTAGAAAACAACTCTTGCTTGTAGGACCATAAACTGCATGTGATTCAACTCCATTTAGGACTGGGAAACAAAAGCTAGCTCGCCTTACAAAAAACACAATCTGCTTTTGAGAAAAGAGCACACTTCTACTCTACTGTGTTTCCTATAGGGCCAATACAGTGAGCTTGCTCAGAACAATGAACTGTGCTTCCTACACACACCGGCCATATCTAGTTCATCTCTGCTTAGGAAACTGACAAGAACAGTAGATCCTCTTCAGTCCAATACACTGTACATGCTGGGAACAGACGCAAGTACTATTTGCCCTTTGTATGACAATGGGAGCGCAATAGAGTCTCTTCTTACCAGAAAGCAACTCTTGCTCCTAGGATCAGAATCTGCATGTGATTCAACTTCATTTAGGACTGGGAAACAAACGCTAGCTCGCCTTACAAGAAACAGACTCTGCTTTTGAGAAAAGAGCACTCTTCTACTCTACTGTGTTTCCTATGGGTTCTGAACAGTGAGCTTGCTCAGAACAAAAGAATTGTGCTTCCTACACACACGGGCCATATCTAGTTCAACTCTGCTTAGGAAACTGACAAGAAAAGTAGCTCCTCTTCTGTCCAATACACTGAACTTGCAAAGAACAGTAGCAAGTGTTGTTTGCACTGTGTATGGCAGTAGGAGCACAATAGTGACTCTTCTTACCAGAAAACAACTCTTGCTCATAGGACAAGAAACTGCATGTAATTCAACTCCATTTACGACTGGGAAACAAACGCTAGCTCACCTTACAAGAAACACACTCTGCTTTTGAGAAAAGAGCACTCTTCTACTCTTCTGTGTTTCCTATAGGGCCAGAACAGTGAGCTTGCTCAGAACAAAAGAACTGTGCTTCCTACACATGAGCCATATCTAGTTCAACTCTGCTTAGGAAACTGACAAGAACAGTAGCTCCTCTTCAGTCCAATACACTGTACTTGCTGGGAACAGACGTGAGTGCTATTTGCACTGTTTATCGCAAAGGGATCACAATAGTGACTTTCCTTACCAGAATACATCCCTTGCTCGTAGGACCAGAAACTGCATGTGATTCAACTCCAATTTGGACTGGGAAACAAACGCTAGCTTGCCTTACAAGAAACACACTCTGCTTTTGAGAAAAGAGCACTCTTCTATTCTACTGTGTTTCTTATGCGGTCCGAACAGTGAGCTTGCTCAGAACAAAAGAACTGTGCTTCCTACACACACGGGCCATATCTAGTTCAATTCTGCTTAGGAAACTGACAAGAACAGTGGATCATCTTCAGTCCAATACACTGTACATGCTGGGAACAGACGCAAGTGCTATTTGCCCTATGTATTACAATGGGAGCACAATAGTGACTCTTCTTACCAGAAATCAACTCTTGCTCGTAGGACCAGAAACTGCATGTGATTCAACTCCATTTAGGACTGGGAAACAAATGCTACCTCGCTTTACAAGAAACACTCTCTGCTTTTGAGTAAAGAGCACTCTTCTATTCTACTGTGTTTCCTATGGGGTCCGAACAGTGAGCTTGCTCAGAACAAAAGAACTGTGCTTCCTACACACACGGGCCATATCTAGTTCAACTCTGCTTAGGAAACTGACAAGAACAGTAGATCCTCTTCAGTCCAATACAGTTTACATGCTGGGAAAAGACGCCAGTGCTATTTGCCCTGTGTATGACAATGGGAGCTCAATAGTGACTCTTCTTACCAGAAAACAACTCTTGCTCGTAGGACCAGAAACTGCATCTGATTGAACTCCATTTAGGACTGGGAAACAAACGCTAGCTCGCCTTACAAGAAACACACTCTGCTTTTGAGAAAAGAGCACTCTTCTACTCTACTGTGTTTCCTATAGGGCCAAAAGAGTGAGCTTGCTCAGAACAAATGAACTGTGCTTCCTACACTCACTGGCCATATCTAGTTCAACTCTGCTTAGGAAACTGACAAGAACAGTAGATCCTCTTCAGTCCAATACACTGTACATGCTGGGAACAGACGCCAGTGCTATTTGCTCTGTGTGTGACAATGGGAGCGCAATAGTGACTCTTCTTACCAGAAAACAACTCTTGCTCCTAGGATCAGAAACTGCATATGATTCAACTCCATTTAGGACTGGGAAACAAACGCTAGCTCGCCTTACAAGAAACACACTCTGCTTTTGAGAAAGGGGCACTCTTCTACTCTAGTGTGTTTCCTATGGGCTCCGAACAGTGAGCTTGCTGAGAACAAAAGAACTGTGCTTCCTACACACACGGGCCATATCTAGTTCAACTCTGCTTAGGAAACTGACAAGAATAGTAGCTCCTCTTCTGTCCAATACACTGTACTTGCAAAGAACAGTAGCAAGTGTTGTTTGCACTGTGTACGGCAATAGGAGCCCAATAGTGACTCTTCTTACCAGAAAACAACTCTTGCTCCGAGGATCACAAACTGCATGTGATTCAACTCCATTTAGGACTGGGAAACAAACACTAGCTCGCCTTACAAGAAACACACTCTGCTTTTGAGAAAAGAGCACTCTTCTACTCTACTGTGTTTCCTATGGGGTCCGAACAGTGAGCTTGCTCAGAACAAAAGAACTGTGCTTCCTACACACACAGGCCATATCTAGTTCAACTCTGCTTAGGAAACTGACAAGTACAGAAGCTCCTCTTCTGTCCAATTGCAAAGAACAGTAGCAAGTGTTGTTTGCACTGTGTATGGCAATAGGAGCGCAATAGTGACTCTTCTTACCAGAAAACAACTCTTGCTCGTAGGACCAGAAACTGCATGGGATTCAACTCCGTTTCTGACTGGGAAACAAACACTAGCTAGCCTTACAAGAAACACACTATGCTTTTCAGAAAAGAGCACTCTTCTACTCTACTGTGTTTACTATGGGGTCCGAAAATTGAGCTTGCTCAGAACAAAAGAACTGTGCTTCACACACACGGGCCATATCTAGTTCAACTCTGCTTAGGAAACTGACAAGAACAGTAGCTCCTCTTCTGTCCAATACACTGTACTTGCTGGGAACAGATGCGAGTGCTATTTGCACTGTGTATGGCAATTGTAGCACAATAGTGACTCTTCTTACCAGAAAACAACTCTTGCTCGTAGGACCAGAAACTGCATGTGATTCAACTCCATTTAGGACTGGGAAACAAACGCTAGCTCACCTTACAAGAAACACACTCTGCTTCTGAGAAAAGAGCACTCTTCTACTCTTCTGTGTTTCCTATAGGGCCAGAACAGTGAGCTTGCTCAGAACAAAAGAACTGTGCTTCCTACACACACGAGCCATATCTAGTTCAACTCTGCTTAGGAAACTAACAAGAACAGTAGCTCCTCTTCAGTCCAATACACTGTAATTGCTGGGAACAGACATGAGTGCTATTTGCACTGTTTATCGCTAAGGGAGCACAATAGTGACTTTCCTTACCAGAATACATCCATTGGTCGTAGGACCAGAAATTGCATGTGATTCAACTCCATTTTGGACTGGGAAACAAACGCTAGCTCGCCTTACAAGAAACACACTCTGCTTTTGAGAAAAGAGCACTCTTCTATTCTACTGTGTTTCCTGTGGGGTCCGAACAGTGAGCTTGCTCAGAACAAAAGAACTGTGCTTCCTACACACATGGGCCATATCTAGTTCAACTCTGCTTAGGAAACTGAGAAGAACAGTAGATCCTCTTCTGTCCAATACACTGTACATGCTGGGAACAGATGCCAGTGCTATTTGCCCTGTGTATGACAATGGGAGCACAATAGTGACTCTTCTTACCAGAAAACAACTCTTGTTCCGAGGATCACAAACTGCATGTGATTCAACTCCATTTAGGACTGGGAAACAAACGCTAGCTCGCCTTACAAGAAACACACTCTGCTTTTGAGAAAAGAGCACTCTTCTACTCTACTGTGTTTCCTATGGGGTCCGAACAGTGAGCTTTCTCAGAACAAAAGAACTGTGCTTCCTACACACACGGACCATATCTAGTTCAACTCTGCTTAGGAAACTGACAAGAACAGTAGCTCCTCTTCTGTCCAATACACTGTACATGCAAAGAACAGTAGCAAGTGTTGTTTGCACTGTGTATGGCAATAGGAGCGCAATAGTGACTCTTCTTACCAGAAAAAAACTCTTGCTCATAGGACAAGAAACTGCATGTGATTCAACTCCATTTAGGACTGGGAAACAAACGCTAGCTCACCTTACAAGAAACACACTCTGCTCTTGAAAAAAGAGTACTCTTCTACTCTACTGTGTCCTATAGGGACAGAACAGTGAGCTTGCTCAGAACAAAAGAACTGTGCTTCCTACACACACGGGCTATATCTAGTTCAACTCTGCTTAGGAAACTGACAAGAACAGTAGCTCCTCTTCAGTCCGATACACTGTAATTGCTGCGAACCTACGCCAGTGCTATTTGCAGTGTGTATGGCAATGGGAGTGCAATAGTGAATTTCCTTACCAGAAAACAAATCTTGTTCGTAGGACCAGAAACTGCATGTGATTCAACTCCATTTAGAGCTAGAAAACAAACTCTAGCTCGCTTTACAATAAACACACTATGCTTCTGAGAAAAGAGCACTCTTCTACTCTTCTGTGTTTTCTATAGGGCCAGAACAGTGAGCTTGCTCAGAACAAAAGAACTGTGCTTCCTACACACACGAGCCATATCTAGTTCAACTCTGCTTAGGAAACTGACAAGAACAGTAGCTCCTCTTCAGTCCAATAAACTGTACTTGCTGGGAACAGACGTGAGTGCTATTTGCACTGTTTATCGCAAAGGGAGCACAATAGTGACTTTCCTTACCAGAATACATCCCTTGCTCATAGGACCAGAAACTGCATGTGATTCAACTCCATTTTGGACTGGGAAACAAACGCTAGCTCGCCTTACAAGAAACACACTCTGCTTTTGAGAAAAGAGCACTCTTCTATTCGACTGTGTGTCCTATGGGGTCTGAACAGTGAGCTTGCTCAGAAAAAAAGAACTGTGCTTCCTACACACACGGGCCATATCTAGTTCAACTCTGCTTAGGAAACTGACAAGAACAGTAGATCATCTTCAGTCCAATACACTGTACATGCTGGGAACAGACTCGAGTGCTATTTGCCCTGTGTATGACAATGGGAGGGCAATAGTGACTCTTCTTACCAGAAAACAACTCTTACTTGTAATGACCAGAAACTGCATGTGATTCAACTCCATTTAGGACTGGGAAACAAACACTAGCTCGCTTTACAAGAAACACTTTCTGCTTTTGAGAAAAGAGCACTCTTCTACTCTACTGTGTTTCCTATAGGGCCAGAAGAGTGAGCTTGCTCAGAACAAAAGAAGTGTACTTCCTACACACACGGGCCATATCCAGTTCAACTTTGCTTAGGAAACTGACAAGAACAGTAAATCCTCTTCAGTCCAATACACTGTACATCCTGGGAACAGACGAGAGTCCTATTTGCCCTTTGTATGACAATGGGAACACAATAGTGACTCTTCTTACTAGAAAACAACTCTTGCTTGTAGGACCAGAAACTGCATGGGATTCAACTCCATTTAGGACTGGGAAACAAAACCTAGCTCGCCTTACAAGAAACACACTCTGCTTTTGAGAAAAGAGCACTCTTCTACTCTACTGTGTTTCCTATAGTGCCAAAAGAGTGAGCTTGCTCAGGACAAAAGAACTGTGCTTCCTACACACACCGGCCATATCTAGTTCAATTCTGCTTAGGAAACTGACAAGAACAGTAGATCCTCTTCAGTCCAATACACTGTACATGCTGGGAACAGACGCCAGTGCTATTTGCTTTGTGTATGACAATGGGAGCACAATAGTGACTCTTCTTACCAGAAAACAACTCTTGCTCTTAGGATCAGAAACTGCATGTGATTCAACTCCATTTAGGACTGGGAAACAAACGCTAGCTCGCCTTACAAGAAACACACTCTGCTTTTGAGAAAAGAGCACTCTTCTACTCTTCTG
The DNA here is from genome assembly GCF_949786415.1 of Peromyscus eremicus. Taxonomy (NCBI): domain Eukaryota; kingdom Metazoa; phylum Chordata; class Mammalia; order Rodentia; family Cricetidae; genus Peromyscus; species Peromyscus eremicus. The sequence continues at coordinate 63,129 of NW_026735316.1, forward strand.
TGTTTCCTACAGGGCCAGAACAGTGAGCTTGCACAGAACAAAAGAACTGTGCTTCCTACACACACCGGCCATATCTAGTTCAACTCTGCTTAGGAAACTGACAAGAACAGTAGCTCCTCTTCAGTCCAATACACTGTACTTAATGGGAACAGACGTGAGTGCTATTTGCACTGTGTATGGCAAAGGGAGCACAATAGTGACTTTCCATACAAAAAAACATCCCTTGCTCGTAGGAACAGAAACTGCATGTGATTCAACTCCATTTTGGACTGGGAAACAAACGCTAGCTCGCCTTACAAGAAACACACTCTGCTTTTGAGAAAAGAGCACTCTTCTACTCTTCTGTGTTTCCTATAGGGCCAGAACAGTGAGCTTGCTCAGAACAAAAGAACTGTGCTTCCTACACACACCGGCCATATCTAGTTCAACTCTGCTTAGGAAACTGACAAGAACAGTAGCTCCTCTTCAGTCCAATACACTGTACTTGCTGTGAACAGACGTGAGTGCTGTTTGAACTGTTTATCGCAAAGGGAGCACAATAGTGACTTTCCTTTCCAGAATACATCCCTTGCTCGTAGGACCAGAAACTGCATGTGATTCAACTCCATTTTGGACTGGGAAAGAAACGCTAGCTCGCCTTACAAGAAACACACTCTGCTTTTGAGAAAAGAGCACTCTTCTATTCTACTGTGTTTCCTATGGGGTCCGAACAGTGAGCTTTCTCAGAACAAAAGAACTGTGCTTCCTACGCACACGGGCCATATCTAGTTCAACTCTGCTTAGGAAACTGACAAGAACAGTAGATCCTCTTCAGTCCAATACACTTTACATGCTGGGAACAGACGCCAGTGCTATTTGCCCTGTGTATGACAATGGGAGCACAATAGTGACTCTTCTTACCATAATACAACGCTTGCTCGTAGGACCAGAAACTGCATGTGATTGAACTCCATTTAGGACTGGGAAACAAACGCTAGCTCGCCTTACAAGAAACACATTCTGCTTTTGAGAAAAGAGCACTCTTCTACTCTACTGTGTTTCCTATAGGGGCAGAAGAGTGAGCTTGCTCAGAACAAAAGCAGAGTAATTCCTACATGCACGGGACATATCTAGTTCAACTTTGCTTAGGAAACTGACAAGAACAGTAGATCCTCTTCAGTCCAATACACTGTACATCCTGGGAACAGACGCGAGTCCTATTTGCCCTGTGTATGGCAATGGGAGCACAATAGTGACTCTTCTTACTAGAAAACAACTCTTGCTTTTAGGACCAGAAACTGCATGTGATTCAACTCCATTTAGGACTGAGAAACAAACGCTAGCTCGACTTACAAGAAACACACTCTGCTTTTGAGAAATGAGCACTCATCTACTCTACTGTGTTTCCCATAGGGCCAAAACAGTGAGCTTGCTCAGAACAAAAGAACTGTGCTTCCTACACACACCGGCCATATCTAGTTCAACTCTGCTTAGGAAACTGACAAGAACAGTAGATCCCCTTCAGTCCAATACACTGTACATGCTGGCAACAGAAGCCAGTGCTATTTGCCCTGTGTATGACAATGGGAGCGCAATAGTGACTCTTCTTACCAGAAAACAACTCTTGCTCCTAGGATCAGAAACTGCATGTGATTCAACTCCATTTTGGACTGGGAAACAAACGCTAGCTCACCTTACAAGAAACACACTCTGCTTATGAGAAAAGAGCACTCTTCTACTCTTCTGTGTTAACTATGGGGTCCGAACCGTGAGCTTGATCAGAACAAAAGAACTGTGCTTCCTACACACACGGGCCATATCTAGTTCAACTCTGCTTAGGAAACTGACAAGAACAGTAGCTCTTCTTCAGTTCAATACACTGTACTTGCTGGGAACAGACGTGAGTGCTATTTGCACTGTGTATGGCAAAGGGAGCACAATAGTGACTTTCCATACAAGAAAACATCCCTTGCTCGAAGAAACAGAAACTGCATGTGATTCAACTCCATTTTGGACTGGAAAACAAACGCTAGCTCGCCTTACAAGAAACACACTCTGCTTTTGAGAAAAGAGCACTCTTCTACTCTTCTGTGTTTCCTATAGGGCCAGAACAGTGAGCTTGCTCAGAAAAAAAGAACTGTGCTTCCTACACACACCGGCCATATCTAGTTCAACTCTGCTTAGGAAACTGACAAGAACAGTAGATCCTATTCAGTCCAATATACTGTACATGCTGGGAACAGACGCCAGTGCTCTTTTCCCTGTGTATGACAATGAGAGCACAATAGTGACTCTTCTTACCAGAAAACAACTCTTGCTCCTAGGACCAGAAACTGCATGTGATTCAAGTCCATTTAGGACTGGGAAACAAACGCTAGCTCTCCTTACAAGAAACACACTCTGCTTCATAAAAAGAGCACTCTTCTACTCTACTGTGTTTCCTACTGGGCCAGAACAGTGAGCTTGCTCAGAACAAAAGAACTGTGCTTCCCACACACGGGGCATATCTAGTTCAACTGTGCTTAGGAAACTCACAAGAACAGTAGATCCTCTTCAGTCCAATACACTGTACTTGCTTGGAACAGATGCCAGTGCTATTTGCACTGTGTATGGCAATTGGAGCACAATATTGACTCGTCTTACCAGAAAACAACTCTTGCTCATAGGACAAAAAACTGCATGTGACTCAACTCCATTTAAGACTGGAAAACAAACTCTAGCTCACTTTACAAGAAACACACTCTGCTTTTGAGAAAAGAGCACTATTCTACTCTACTGTGTTTCCTATAGGGCCAGAACAGTGAGCTTGCTCAGAACAAAAGAACTGTGCTTCCTACACACATGGATCATATCTAGTTCAACTCTGCTTATGAAACAGACAAGAACAGTAGCTCCTTTTCAGTCCAATACACTGTACTTGCTGGGAACAGACCCGAGTGCTATTTGCACTGTGTATGGCATTTGGAGCACAACAGTGACTCTTCTTACCAGAAAACAACTCTTGCTCGCAGGACCAAAATCTGCATGTGACTCAACTCCATTTAAGACTGGGAAACAAACGCGAGCTCTCCTTACAAGAAACACACTCTGCTTTAGAGAAAAGAGCACTCTTCTACTCTACTGTGTTTCCTATAGGGCCAGAACAGTGAGCTTGCTCAGAACATAATAACTCTGCTTCCTAAACACACGGGCCATATCTAGTTCAACTCTGCTTAGGAAACTGACAAGAACAGTAGCTCCTCTTCAGTCCGATACACTGTACTTTCTGGGAACAGACGCGAGTGCTATTTGCACTCTGTATGGCAAAGCGAGAGCAATAGTGACTTTCCTTACCAGAAAACAACTCTTGCTCGTAGGACCAGAAACTGCATGTGATTCAACTCCATTTAGGACTGGGAAACAAATGCTAGCTCGCCTTACAAGAAACACACTCTGCTTTTGAGAAAAGAGCACTGTTCTCTACTGTGTTTCCTATAGGGCCAAAACAGTAAGCTTGCTCAGAACAAAAGAACTGTGCTTCCTACACACACGGCCATATTTAGTTCAATTCTGCTTAGGAACCTGACAAGAACAGTAGATCCTCTTCAGTCCAATACACTGTACTTGCTGGGAACAGACGCCAGTGCTATTTGTCCTGTGTATGGCAATGGCAGCGCAATAGTGACTATTCTTACCACAAAAAAACTCTTGCTCCTAGGACCAGAAACTGCATGTGATTCAACTCCATTTAGGACTGGGAAACAAACGCTAGCTCTCCTTACAAGAAACACACTCTCCTTTAGAAAAAGAGCACTCTTCTACTCTACTGTGTTTCCTATAGGGCCAGAACAGTGAGCTTGCTCAGAACATAAGAACTGTGCTTCCCACACACGGGCCATATCTAGTTCAACTCTGCTTAGTAAACTGACATGAACAGTAGCTCCTATTCAGTCCAATACACTGTACTTGCTGGTAAAAGACGCGAGTGCTATTTGTCTTGTGTATGGCAATGGGAGCGCAATAGTGACTTTCCTTACCAGAAAACAACTCTTGTTCGTAGGGCCAGAAACTGCATGTGATTCAACTCCATTTAGGACTAGGAAACAAACGCTAGCTCGCCTTACAAAAACACACTCTGCTTCTGAGAAAAGAGCACTCTTCTACTCTACTGTGTTTCCTGCAGGGCCAGAACAATGAGCTTGCTCAGAACATAAGAACTGTGCTCCTACACACGGGCCATATCTAGTTCCACTCTGCTTAGGAAACTGACAAGAACAGTAGATCCTCTTCAGTCCGATACACTGTACTTGCTGGGAACAGACGCGAGAGCTATTTGTACTATGTATGGCAAGGGGAGCGCAATAGTGACTTTCCTTACCAGAAATCAACTCTTGCTCTTAGGACCAGAAACTGCATGTGATTCAACTCCTTTTAGGACTGGGAAACAAACGCTAGCTCGACTTTCAAGAAACACACTCTGCTTTTGAGAAAAGAGCACTCTTCTACTCTACTGTGTTTCCTATGGGTTCCGAACAGTGAGCTTGCTCAGAACAAAAGAAATGTGCTTCCTACACACACGGCCATATCTAGTTAAATTCTGCTTAGGAACCTGACAAGAACAGTAGCTCCTCTTCAGTCCAATACACTGTACTTGCTGGGAACAGACGCCAGTGCTATTTGTCCTGTGTATGGCAATGGCAGCGCAATAGTGACTATTCTTACCACAAAAAAACTCTTGCTCCTAGGACCAGAAACTGCATGTGATTCAACTCCATTTAGGACTGGGAAACAATCGCTAGCTCTCCTTACAAGAAACACACTCTCCTTTAGAAAAAGAGCACTCTTCTACTCTACTGTGTTTCCTATAGGGCCAGAACAGTGAGCTTGCTCAGAACATAAGAACTGTGCTTCCCACACACGGGCCATATCTAGTTCAACTCTGCTTAGTAAACTGACATGAAAGTAGCTCCTATTCAGTCCAATACACTGTACTTGCTGGTAAAAGACGCGAGTGCTATTTGTCTTGTGTATGGCAATGGGAGCGCAATAGTGACTTTCCTTACCAGAAAACAACTCTTGTTCGTAGGGCCAGAAACTGCATGTGATTCAACTCCATTTAGGACTAGGAAACAAACGCCAACTCGCCTTAAAAGAAACACACTCTGCTTTTGAGAAAAGAGCACTCTTCTTCTCTACTGTGTTTCCTATGGGGTCCGAACAGTGAGCTTGCTCAGAACAAAAGAACTGTGCTTCCTACACACACGGCCATATCTAGTTCAATTCTGCTTAGGAACCTGACCAGAGCAGTAGATCCTCTTCAGTCCAATACACTGTACTTGCTGGGAACAGACGCCAGTGCTATTTGTTCTGCATATGGCAATGGCAGCGCAATAGTGACTATTCTTATGATAAAACAACTCTTGCTCGTAGGACCACAAACTGCAAGTGATTCCAACCATTTAGGACTGGGAAACAAACGCTAGCTCGCCTACAAGAAACACACTCTGCTTTTGAGAAAAGAGCACTCTTCTACTCTACTGTGTTTCCTATGGGGTCCAAACAGTGATCTTGGTCAGAACAAAAGAACTGTGCTTCCTACACACATGGACCATATCTAGTTCAACTCTGCTTAGGAAACTGACAAGAACAGTAGCTCCTATTCAGTCCAATACACTGTACTTGCTGGGAACAGACGCGAGTGCTATTTGCACTGTGTATGGCATTTAGAGCGCAATAGTGACTCTTCTTACCAGAAAACAACTCTTGCTTTTAGGACCAAAAACTGTCTGTGACTCAACTCCATTTAGGACTGGTAAACAAACGCGAGCTGGCCTTACAAGAAACACACTCTGCTTTAGAGAAAAGAGCACTCATATACTATACTGTGTTTCCTGTAGGGCCAGAACAGTGAGCTTGCTCAGAACAAAAGAACTGTGCTTCCTACACACACGGGCCATATCTAGTTCAACTCTGCTTAGGAAACTGACCAGAGCAGTAGATCCTCTTCAGTCCAATACACTGTACTTGCTGGGAACAGACGCCAGTACTATTTGTCCTGTGTAGGGCAATGGCAGCGCAATAGTGACTCTTCTTACCAGAAAACAACTCTTGCTCGTAGGACCAGAAACTTCATGTGATTCAACTCCATTTAGCACTGGGAAACAAACTCTAGCTCGCTTTACAAGAAACACACTGTGCTTTTGAGAAAAGAGCACTCTTCTACTCTACTGTGTTTCCTATAGGGCCAGAACAGTGAGCTTGCTCAGAAAAAAGGAACTGTACTTCCTAAACAAACGGGCCATATCTAGTTCAACTCTGCTTAGGAAACTGAAAAGAACAGTAGCTCCTCTTCAGTCCAATACACTGTACATGATGGGAACAGACGGGAAGGCTATTTGCACTGTGTATGGCAATGGGAGCGCAATAGTGACTTTCCTTACCAGAAAACAACTCTTGCTCGTAGGACCACAAACTGCATGTGATTCCACTCCATTTAGGACTGGGAAACAAATGCTAGCTCGCCTTACAAGAAACACACTCTGCTTTAGAGAAAAGAGCACTCTTCTACTCTACTGTGTTTTCTAAGGGGTCCAAACAGTGAGCTAGTTCAGAACAAAAGAACTATGCTTCCTACACACGGACCATATCTAGTTCAAGTCTGCTTAGTAAACTGACAAGAACAGTAGCTCCTCTTCAGTCCAATACGCTGTACTTGCTTTGAATAGACGGGAAGGCTATTTGCACTGTTTATGGCAATGGGAGTGCAATATTGACTTCCCTTACCAGAAAACAACTCTTGCTCTTAGGACCAGAAACTGAATGTGATTCCACTCCATTTAGGAATGGGAAAAAAACGCTAGCTCGCCTTAAAAGAAACACACTCTGCTTTTGAGAGAAAAGCACTCTTCTATTCTACTGTGTTTCCTATGGGGTCCGAACAGTGAGCTTGCTCAAAACAAAAGAAATGTGCTTCCTACACACACGGCCATATCTAGTTCAATTCTGCTTAGGAACCTGACCAGAGCAGTAGATCCTCTTCAGTCCAATACACTGTACTTGCTGGGAACAGACGCCAGTGCTATTTGTCCTGTGTATGGCAATGGCAGCGCAATAGTGACTATTCTTACCATAAAACAACTCTTGCTCGTAGGACCAGAAACTGCATGTGATTCCACTCCATTTAGGACTGGGAAACAAACGCTAGCTCGCCTTACAAGAAACACACTCTGCTTTAGAGAAAAGAGCACTCATCTACTCTACTGTGTTTCCTATGGGGTCCAAACAGTGAGCTTGGTCAGAACAAAAGAACTGTGCTTCCTACACACATGGACCATATCTAGTTCAACTCTTCTTAGGAAACTGACAAGAACAGTAGCTCCTATTCAGTCCAATACACTGTACTTGCTGGGAACAGACGCCAGTGCTATTTGCACTGTGTATGGCATTTAGAGCGCAATAGTGACTCTTCTTACCAGAAAACAACTCTTGCTCGTAGGACCAAAAACTGTGACTCAACTCCATTTAGGACTGGGAAACAAATGCTAGCTCGCCTTACATGAAACACACTCTGCTTTTGAGAAAAGTGCACTCTTCTACTCTACTGTGTTTCCTATGGAGTCCAAACAGTGAGCTTGCTCAGAACAAAAGAACTGTGCTTCCTACACACACGGGCCATATCTAGTTCAACTCTGCTTAGGAAAAAAACAAGAACAGTAGCTCCTCTTCAGTCGAATACACTGTACTTGCTGGGAAAAGACGCGAGAGCTATTTGCACTATGTATGGCAAGGGGAGCGCAATAGTGACTTTCCTTACCAGAAATCAACTCTTGCTCTTAGGACCAGAAACTTCATGTGATTCAACTCCATTTAGGACTGGCAAACAAACGCTAGCTCACCTTACAAGAAACATACTCTGCATTTGAGAAAAGAGCACTCTTCTACTCTACTGTGTTTCCTATGGTGTCCGAACAGGGAGCTTGCTCAGAACAAAAGAACTGTGCTTCCTACACACATGGACCATATCTAGTTCAACTCTGCTTAGGAAACTGACAAGAACAGTAGCTCGTATTCAGTCCAATACACTGTACTTGCGGGGAACAGACGCGAGTGCTATTTGCACTGTGTATGGCAATTGGAGCACAATAGTGACTCGTCTTACCAGAAAACAACTCTTGCTCGTAGGACAAAAAACTGCATGTGACTCAACTCCATTTTGGACTGGAAAACAAACGCTAGCTCGCATTACAAGAAACACACTCTGCTTTAGAGAAAAGAGCACTTCTCTACTCTACTGTGTTTCCTATGGTGTCCAAACAGTGAGCTTGCTCAAAACAAGAGAACTGTGCTGCCTACACACACGGACCATATCTAGTTCAACTCTGCTTAGGAAACTGACAAGAACAGTAGCTCCTATTCAGTCCAATACTCTGTACTTGCTGGGAAAAGACGCGAGTGCTATTTGCCTTGTGTAGGGCAATGGGAGCACAATAGTGACTTTCCTTACCAGAAAAAAACACTTGTTCGTAGGACCTGAAACTGCATGTGATTCTACTCCATTTAGGACTGGGAAACAAATGCTAGCTCGCCTTACAAGAAACACACTCTGCTTTTGAGAAAAGAGCACTCTTCTACTCTACTGTGTTTCCTATGGGGTCCGAACAGGGAGCTTGTTCAGAACAAAAGAACTGTGCATTCTACACACACGGGCCATATATAGTTCAACTCTGCTTAGGGAACAAACAAGAACAGTAGCTCCTCTTCAGTCCAATACACTGTACTTGTGGGGAACAGACGCGAGTGCTATTTGCACTGTGTAGGGCACTGGAGCACAATAGTGACTTGTCTTACCAGAAAACAACTCTTACTCGTAGGACAAAAAACTGCATGTGACTCAACTCCATTTAGGACTGGGAAACAAAAGCTACCTCACCTTACAAGAAACACACTCTGCTTTAGAGAAAAGAGCACACTTCTACTCTACTGTGTTTCCTATAGGGCCAGAACAGTGAGCTTGCTCAGAACAAAAGAACTGTGCTTCCTACACACGCGGCCCATATCTAGTTCAACTCTGCTTAGGAAAAAAACAAGAACAGTAGCTCCTCTTCAGTCGAATACACTGTACTTTCGGGGAACAGACGCGAGTGCTATTTGCACTGTGTATGGCAATTGGAGCACAATAGTGACTTGTCTTACCAGAAATCAACTCTTGCTCATAGGACAAAACACTGCATGTGACTCAACTCCATTTAGGACTGGGAAACAAACGCTAGCTCGACTTCCAAGAAGCACACTCTGCTTTTGAGAAAAGAGCACTCTTCTACTCTACTGTATTTCCTATGGGGTCCAAACAGTGAGCTTGTTCAGAACAAAAGAACTATGCTTCCTACACACACGGACCATATCTAGTTCAACTCTGCTTAGTAAACTGACAAGACCAGTAGCTCCTATTCAGTCCAATACACTGTACTTGCTGGGAAAAGACGCGAGTGCTATTTGTCTTGTGCAGGGCAATGGGAGCGCAATAGTGACTTTCCTTACCAGAAAACAATTCTTGTTCGTAGGACCAGAAACTGCATGTGATTCAACTCCATTTAGGACTTTGAAACAAACGCTAGCTCGCCTTACAAAAACACACACTGCTTTGAGAAAAGAGCACTCTTTTACTCTACAGTGTTTCCTGTAGGGCCAGAACAGTGAGCTTGCTCAGAACAAAAGAACTGTGCTTCCTACACACGGGCCATATCTAGTTCCACTCTGCTTAGGAAACTGACAAGAACAGTAGATCCTCTTCAGTCCAATACACTGTACTTGCTGGGAACAGACGCGAGAGCTATTTGCACTATGTATAGCAAGGGGAGCACAATAGTGACTTTCCTTACCAGAAAACAACTCTTGCTCTTAGGACTAGAAACTGCATGTGATTCAACTACATTTAGGACTGGGAAACAAACGCTAGCTCGCCTTACAAGAAACACGCTCTGCTTTTGAGAAAAGAGCACTCTTCTACTCTACTGTGTTTCCTATGGTGTCTGAACAGTGAGCTTGCTCAGAACAAAAGAACTGTGCTTCCTACACACACGGCCATATCTAGTTCAATTCTGCTTAGGAACCTGACAAGAACAGTAGATCCTCTTCAGTCCAATACACTGTACTTGCTGGGAACAGACGCCAGTGCTATTTGTCCTGTGTATGGCAATGGCAGCGCAATAGTGACTATTCTTACCATAAAACAACTCATGCTCTTAGGACTAGAAACTGCATGTGATTCAACTCCATTTAGGACTGGGAAAAAAACGCTAGCTCGCCTTACAAGAAACACACACTGCTTTAGAGAAAAGAGCACTCTTCTACTCTACTGTGTTTCCTATAGGGCCAGAACAGTGAGCTTGCTCAAAACAAAAGAACTGTGCTTCCTACACACGGGCCATAACTAGTTCAACTCTGCTTAGGAAACTGACAAGAACAGTAGCTCCTGTTCAGTCCGATACAGACACGAGTGCTATTTGCACTGTGTATGGCAATGGGAGCACAATAATGACTTTCCTTACCAGAAAACAACTCTTGCTCATAGGACTAGAAACTGCATGTGATTCAACTCCATTTAGGAATGGGAAACAAGTGCTAGCTCGCCTTACATGAAACACACTCTGCTTTTGAGAAAAGAGCACTATTCTACTCTACTGTGTTTCCTATGGGGTCCGAACAGTGAGCTTCCTCAGAACGAAAGAACTGTGCTTCCTCCACACACGGGCCATATCTAGTTCAACTCTGCTTAGGAAACTGACAAGAACAGTAGCTCCTCTTCAGTCCAATACACTTTACTTGCAGGGAACAGACGCGAGTGATATTTGCACTGTGTATGGCAATTGGAGCACAACAGTGACTCGTCTTACCAGAAAACAACTCTTGCTCGTAGGACAAAAAACTGCATGTGACTCAACTCCATTTAGAACTGGGAAACAAACGCTAGCTCGCCTTACAAGAAACACACTCTTCTTTAGAGAAAAGAGCACTCTTCTACTCTACTGTGTTTCCTATGGCTTCCAAACAGTGAGCTTGCTCAGAACAAAAGAACTGTGCTTCCTACACACACGGACCATATCTAGTTCAACTCTGCTTAGGAAACTGACAAGAACTTTAGCTCCTATTCAGTCCAATACACTGTACTTGCTGGGAAAAGACGCAAGTGCTATTTGCCTTGTGTAGGGCAATGGGAGCGCAATAGTGACTTTTCTTACCAGAAAAAAACTCTTGTTCGTAGGACCAGAAACTGCATGTGATTCAACTCCATTTAGGACTAGGAAACAAAACGCTAGCTCGCCTTAAAAAACACACTCTGCTTTGAGAAAAGAGCACTCTTCTACTCTACTGTGTTTCCTATGGCTTCCAAACAGTGAGCTTGCTCAGAACAAAAGAAATGTGCTTCCTACACACATGGACCATATCTAGTTCAACTCTGCTTAGGAAACTGACAAGAACAGTAGCTCCTACTCAGTCCAATACACTGTACTTGCTGGGAACAGACGCGAGTACTATTTGCACTGTGTATGGCATTTAGAGCGCAATAGTGACTCTTCTTACCAGAAAACAACTCTTGCTCGTAGGACCAAAAACTGTCTGTGACTCAACTCCATTTAGGACTGGGAAACAAAATCTAGCTCACCTTACAAGAAACACACTCTGCTTTAGAGAAAAGAGCACTCATCTACTCTACTGTGTTTCCTGTAGGGCCAGAACAGTGAGCTTGCTCAGAACAAAAGAACTGTGCTTCCTACACACACGGGCCATATCTAGTTCAACTCTGCTTAGGAAACTGACAAGAACAGTAGCTCCTCTTCAGTTCGATACACTGTACTTGCTGAGAACAGACGCGAGTGCGATTTGCACTGTGTATGGCAATGGGAGTGCAATAGTGACTTTCCTTACCAGAAAACAACTCTTGCTCGTAGGACCAGAAACTGCATGTGATTCAACTCCATTTAGGACTGGGAAACAAATGCTAGCTCGCCTTACATGAAACACACTCTATTTTGAGAAAAGAGCACTCTTCTACTCTACTGTGTTTCCTATGGGGTCCGAACAGTGAGCTTGCTCAAAACAAAAGAACTGTGCTTCCTACATACACGGCCATATCTAGTTCAACTCTGCTTAGGAAACTGACAAGAACAGTAGCTCCTCTTCAGTTCGATACACTGTACTTGCTGAGAACAGACGCGAGTGCTATTTGTACTGTGTATGGCAATGGGAGCGCAATAGTGACTTTCCTTACCAGAAAACAACTCTTGCTTGTAGGACGAGAATCTGCATGTGATTCAACTCCATTTAGGACTGGGAAACAAATGCTAGCTCGCCTTACATGAAACACACTCTGCTTTTGAGAAAAGTGCACTCTTCTACTCTACTATGTTTCCTATGGGGTCCAAACAGTGAGCTTGCTCAGAACAAAAGAACTGTGCTTCCTACACACACGGGCCATATCTAGTTCAACTCTGCTTAGGAAAAAAACAAGAACAGTAGCTCCTCTTCAGTCGAATACACTGTACTTGCGGGGAACAGACGCGAGTGCTATTTGCACTGTGTATGGCAATTGGAGCACAATAGTGACTTGTCTTACCAGAAAACAACTCTTGCTCGTAGGACAAAAAACTGCATGTGACTCAACTCCATTTAGGACTGGGAAACAAACGCTAGCTCGACTTCCAAGAAACACACTCTGCTTTTGGGAAAAGAGCACTCTTCTACTCTACTGTGTTTCCTATGGGGTGCAAACAGTGAGCTTGCTCAGAACAAAAAAAATTGTGCTTCCTACACACACGGCCATATCTAGTTCAAGTTTGCTTAAGAACCTGACAAGAACAGTAGATCCTCTTCAGTCCAATACACTGTACTTGCCGGGAACAGACGCCAGTGCTATTTGTCCTGTGTAGGGCAATGGCAGCGCAATAGTGACTCTTCTTACCAGAAAACAACTCTTGCTCGTAGGACCAGAAACTGCATGTGATTCAACTCCATTTAGGACTGGGAAACAAACTCTAGCTCGCTTTACAAGAAACACACTCTGCTTTTGAGAAAAGAGCACTCTTCTACTCTACTGTGTTTCCTGTAGTGCCAGAACAGTGAGCTTGCTCAGAACATAAGAACTGTGCTTCCTACACACGGGCCATTTCTAGTTCCACTCTGCTTAGGAAACTGACAAGAACAGTAGCTCCTCTTCAGTGTGATACACTGTACTTGCTGGGAACAGACGCTAGAGCTATTTGCACTATGTATCAAGGGGAGCGCAATAGTGACTTTCCTTACAAGAAAACAACTCTTGCTCTTAGGACCAGAAACTGCATGTGATTCAACTCCATTTAGGACTGGGAAACAAACGCTAGCTTGCCTTACAAGAAACACACTCTGCTTTTGAGAAAAGAGCACTCTTCTACTCTACTGTGTTTCCTATGGGGTCCGAACAGTGAGCTCGCTCAGAACAAAAGAACTGTGCTTCCTACACACACGGCCATATCTAGTTCAATTCTGCTTAGGAACAGGACTAGAGCAGTAGATCCTCTTCAGTCCAATACACTGTACGTGCTGGGAACAGACGCCAGTGCTATTTGTCCTGTATATGGCAATGGCAGTGCAATAGTGACTATTCTTACCATAAAACAACTCTTGCTCGTAGGACCACAAACTGCATGTGATTCCACTCCATTTAGGACTGGGAAACAAACGCTAGCTCACTTTACAAGAAACATACTCTGCTTTTGAGAAAAGAGCACTCTTCTACTCTACTGTGTTTCCTATGGGGTCCAAACAGTGAGCTTGATCAGAACAAAAGAACTGTGCTTCCTACACACATGGACCATATCTAGTTCAACTCTGCTTAGGAAACTGACAAGAACAGTAGCTCCTATTCAGTCCAATACACTGTACTTTCTGGGAACAGACGCGAGTGTTATTTGAACTGTGTATGGCATTTAGAGCGCAATAGTGACTCTTCTTACCAAAAAACAACTCTTGCTCGTAGGACCAAAAACTGTCTGTGACTCAACTCCATTTAGGACTGGGAAAAAACGCGAGCTGGCCTTACAAGAAACACACTCTGCTTTAGAGAAAAGAGCACTCATCTACTCTACTGTGTTTCCTGTAGGGCCAGAACAGTGAGCTTGCTCAGAACAAAAGAACTGTGCTTCCTACACACACGGCCATATCTCGTTCAAGTCTGCTTAGGAACCTGACAAGAACAGTAGATCCTCTTCAGTCCAATACACTGTACTTGCTGGGAAGAGACGCCAGTGCTATTTGTCCTGATGTATGGCAAGGGGAGCGGAATAGTGACTTTCCTTACCAGAAAACAACTCTTGCTCATAGGACAAAAAACTGCATGTGACTCAAATCCATTTAGGACTGGGAAACAAACGCTAGCTCGCCTTACAAGAAACACACTCTGCTTTTGAGAAAAGAGCACTCTTCTACTCTACTGTGTTTCCTATGGGGTCAGAACAGTGAGCTTGCTCAGAACAAAGAACTGTGCTTCCTTCACACACGGCCATATCTAGTTCAACTCTGCTTAGGAAACTGACAAGAACAGTAGCTCCTCTTCACTCCAATACACTGTACTTGCGGGGAACAGACGCGAGTGCTATTTGCACTGTGTATGGCATTGGAGCACAATAGTGACTTGTCTTACCAGAAAACAACTCTTGCTCGTAGGACAAAAAACTGCATGTGACTCAACTCCATTTAGGACTGGGAAACAAACGCTAGCTCGACTTCCATGAAACACACTCTGCTTTTGAGAAAAGAGCACTCTTCTACTCTACTGTGTTTCCTATGTGGTCCGAAAAGTGAGCTTGCTCAGAACAAAAAAACTGTGCTTCCTACACACACGGCCATATCTAGTTCAAGTCTGCTTAGGAACCTGACAAGAACAGTAGAACCTCTTCAGTCAAATACACTGTACTTGCTGGGAACAGACGCCAGTGCTCTTTGTCCTGTGTATGGCAATGGCAGCGCATTAGTGACTCTTCATACCAGAAAACAACTCTTGCTCGTAGGACCAGAAACTGCATGTGATTCCACTACATTTAGGACTGGGAAACAAACTCTAGCTCGCTTTACAAGAAACACACTCTGCTTTAGAGAAAAGAGCATTCTTCTACTCTACTGTGTTTCCTATGGGGTCCAAACAGTGAGCTTGCTCAGAACAAAAGAACTGTGCTTCCTACACACACGGACCATATCTAGTTCAACTCTGCTTAGGAAACTGACAAGAGCAGTAGCTCCTATTCAGTCCAATACACTGTACTTGCTGGGAAAAGACGCGAGTGCTATTTGCCTTGTGTAGGGCAATGGGAGCGCAATAGTGACTTTCCTTACCAGAAAAAAATTCTTGTTCATAGGACCAGAAACTGCATGTGATTCAACTCCATTTAGGACTAGGAAACAAACGCTAGCTCACCTTACAAAAACACACTCTGCTTTTGAGAAAAGAGCACTCTTCTACTCTACTGTGTTTCCTAAAGGGTCTGAACAGTGAGCTTGCAAAGAACAAAAGGACTGTGCTTCCTACACACGGGCCATATCTAGTTCAACTCTGCTTAGGAAACTGACTAGAACAATAGCCCCTCTTCCTTCCGATACACTGTACTTGCAGGGAACAGACGCGAGAGCTATTTGCACTGTGTATGGCAATTGGAGCACAAAAGTGACTTGTCTTACCAGAAAACAACTCTTGCTCGTAGGACAAAAAACTGCATGTGACTCAACTCCACTTAGGACTAGGAAACAAACGCTAGCTCGACTTCCAAGAAACACACTCTGCTTTTGAGAAAAGAGCACTCTTCTACTCTACTGTGTTTCCAATAGAGCCAGAAGAGTGAACTTGCTCAGAAAATTAGAACTGTGCTTCCTACACACACGGCCATATCTAGTTCAATTCTGCTTAGGAACCTGACAAGAACAGTAGATTCTCTTCTGTACAATACACTGTACCTGCTGGGAACAGACGCCAGTGCTATTTGTCCTGTGTATGGCAATGGCAGCGCAATAGTGACTCTTCTTACCATAAAACAACTCTTGCTCGTAGGACTAGAAACTGCATGTGATTCAACCCCATTTAGGACTGGGAAACAAACGCTAGCTTGCCTTACAAGAAACACACTCTACTATAGGGAAAAGAGCACTCTTCTACTCTATTGTGTTTCCTATAGGGCCAGAACAGTGAGCTTGCTCAGAACAAAAGAACTGTGCTTCCTGCACACGGGTCATAACTAGTTCAACTCTGCTTAGGAAACTGACAAGAACAGTAGCTCCTCTTCAGTCCAATACACTGTACTTGCAGGGAACAGACGCGAGTGCTATTTGCACTGTGTATGGCAATGGGAACGCAATAGTGACTTTCCTTACCAGAAAACAACTCTTGCTCGTAGGACCAGAAACTGCATGTGATTCAACTCCATTTAGGACTGGGAAACAAATGCTAGCTCGCCTTACAAGAAACACACTCTTCTTTTGAGAAAAGAGCACTCTTCTACTCTACTGTGTTTCCTATGGGGTCCGAACAGTGAGCTTGCTCAGAACAAAAGAACTGTGCTTCCTACACACACGGCCATATCTAGTTCACTTCTGCTTAAGAACCTGACAAGAACAGTAGATCCTCTTCAGTCCAATACACTGTACTTGCTGGGAACAGACGCCAGTGCTATTTGTCCTGTGTATGGCAATGGCAGCGCAATAGTGACTCTTCTTACCAGAAAACAACTCTTGCTCGTAGGACCAGAAACTGCATGTGATTCAACTCCATTTAGGACTGGGAAACAAAAGCTAGCTCACCTTAGAAGAAACACACTCTGCTTTAGAGAAAAGAGCACTCTTCTACTGTACTGTGTTTCCTATGGGGTCCGAACAGTGAGCTTGCTCAGAACAAAAGAACTGTGCTTTCTACACACACGAGCCATATCTATTTCAACTCTGCTTAGGAAACAAACAAGAACAGTAGCTTCTCTTCAGTCCGATACACTGTACTTGCGGGGAACAGACGCGAGTGCTATTTGCACTGTGTATGGCATTGGAGCACAATAGTGACTCGTCTTTCCAGAAAAAGACTCTTGCTAGTAGGACAAAAAACTGCATGTGACTCAACTCCATTTAAAACTGGGAAACAAACGCTAGCTCGACTTACAAGAAACACACTCTGCTTTTGAGAAAAGAACACTCTTCTACTCTACTGTGTTTCCTATGGGGTCCGAACAGTGAGCTTGCTCAGAACAAAAGAACTGTGCTTCCTACACACACGGCCATATCTAGTTCACTTCTGCTTAAGAACCTGACAAGAACAGTAGATCCTCTTCAGTCCAATACACTGTACTTGCTGGGAACAGACGCCAGTGCTATTTGTCCTGTGTATGGCAATGGCAGCGCAATAGTGACTCTTCTTACCAGAAAACAACTCTTGCTCGTAGGACCAGAAACTGCATGTGATTCAACTCCATTTAGGACTGGGAAACAAAAGCTAGCTCACCTTAGAAGAAACACACTCTGCTTTAGAGAAAAGTGCACTCTTCTACTGTACTGTGTTTCCTATGGGGTCCGAACAGTGAGCTTGCTCAGAACAAAAGAACTGTGCTTTCTACACACACGGGCCATATCTAGTTCAACTCTGCTTAGGAAACAAACAAGAACAGTAGCTCCTCTTCAGTCTGATACACTGTACTTGCGAGGAACAGATGCGAGTGCTATTTGTACTGTGTATGGCAATTGGAGCACAATAGTGACTTGTCTTACCAGAAAACAACTCTTGCTCTTGGACAAAAAACTGCATGTGACTCAACTCCACTTAGGACTAGGAAACAAACGCTAGCTTGACTTCCAAGAAACACACTCTGCTTTTGAGAAAAGAGCACTCTTCTACTCTACTGTGTTTCCTATAGAGCCAGAAGAGTGAACTTGCTCAGAACAAAAGAACTGTGCTTCCTACACACACGGCCATATCTAGTTCAATTCTGCTTAGGAACCTGACAAGAACAGTAGATCCTCTTCTGTACAATACACTGTACTTGCTGGGAACAGACGCCAGGGCTATTTGTCCTGTGTATGGCAATGGCAGCGCAATAGTGACTCTTCTTACCAGAAAACAACTCTTGCTCGTAGGACCAGAAACTGCATGTGATTCCACTACATTTAGGACTGGGAAACAAACTCTAGCTCGCTTTACAAGAAACACACTCTGCTTTAGAGAAAAGAGCATTCTTCTACTCTACTGTGTTTCCTATGGGGTCCAAACATTGAGCTTGCTCAGAACAAAAGAACTGTGCTTCCTACACACAGGGACCATATCTAGTTCAACTCTGCTTAGGAAACTGACAAGAGCAGTAGCTCCTATTCAGTCCAATACACTGTACTTGCTGGGAAAAGTCGCGAGTGCTATTTGCCTTGTGTAGGGCAATGGGAGCACAATAGTGACTTTCCTTACCAGAAAAAAACTCTTGTTCCTAGGACCAGAAACTGCATGTGATTCAACTCTATTTAGGACTAGGAAACAAACGCTAGCACACCTTACAAAAACACACTCTGCTTTTGAGAAAAGAGCACTCTTCTACTCTACTGTGTTTCCTATAGGGCCAGAACAGTGAGCTTGCTCAGAACATAAGAACGGTGCTTCCTACACACACGGGCCATATCTAGTTCAACTCTGCTTAGGAAACTGACAAGAACAGTAGCTCCTCTTCAGTCCGATACACTGTACTTGCTGGGAACAGACGTGAGAGCTATTTGCACGATGTATGGCAAGGGGAGCGGAATAGTGACTTTCCTTATCAGAAAACAACTCTTGCTCATAGGACAAAAAACTGCATGTGACTCAACTCCATTTAGGACTGGGAAACAAACGCTAGCTCGCCTTACAAGAAACACACTCTGCTTTTGAGAAAAGAGCACTCTTCTACTCTACTGTGTTTCCTATGGGGTCAGAACAGTGAGCTTGCTCAGAACAAAGAACTGTGCTTCCTTCACACACGGCCATATCTAGTTCAATTCTGCTTAAGAACCTGACAAGAACAGTAGATCCTCTTCAGTCCAATACACTGTACTTGCTGGGAACAGACGCCAGTGCTATTTGTCCTGTGTATGGCAATGGCAGCACAATAGTGACTCTTCTTACCAGAAAACAACTCTTGCTCGTAGGACCAGAAACTGCATGTGATTCAACTCCATTTAGGACTGGGAAACAAAGACTAGCTCACCTCACATGAAACACACTCTGCTTTTGAGAAAAGAGCACTCTTCTACTCTACTGTGTTTCCTATAGGGCCAGAACAGTGAGCTTGCTCAGAACAAAACAACTGTGCTCCCTACACACACGGGCCATATCTAGTTCAACTGTGGTTAGGAAACTGAGAAGAAAAGTATGTCCTTTTCAGTCCAATACAATGTACATGGTGGGAACAGACGCCAATGCTATTTGCCCTGTGTATGGCAATGGGAGCGCAATAGTGACTTTCCTTACCAGAAAACAACTCTTGCTCGTAGGACCAGAAACTGCATGTGATTCCACTCCATTTACGACTGGGAAACAAATGCTAGCTCGCCTTACAAGAAACACACTCTACTATAGGGAAAAGAGCACTCTTCTACTCTATTGTGTTTCCTATAGGGCCAGAACAGTGAGCTTGCTCAGAACAAAAGAACTGTGCTTCCTTCACACGGGCCATAACTAGTTCAACTCTGCTTAGGAAACTGACAAGAACAGTAGCTCCTCTTCAGTCAGATACACTGTACTTGCAGGGAACAGACGCGAGTGCTATTTGCACTGTGTTTGGCAATGGGAGCGCAATAGTGACTTTCCTTACCAGAAAACAACTCTTGCTCGTAGGACCAGAAACTGCATGTGATTCAACTCCATTTAGGACTGGGAAACAAACGCTAGCTCGCCTTACAAGAAACACACTCTGCTTTTGAGAAAAGAGCACTCTTCTACTCTACTGTGTTTCCTATGGCATCTGAAAAGCGAGTTTCCTCAGAACAAAAGAATTGTGCTTCCTACACACACGGCCATATCTAGTTCAATTCTGCTTAGGAACCTGACAAGAACAGTAGATCCTCTTCAGTCCACTACACTGTACTTGCTGGGAACAGACGCCAGTGCTATTAGTCCTGTGTATGGCAATGGCAGCGCAATAGTGACTCTTCTTACCAGAAAACAACTCTTGCTCGTAGGACCAGAAACTGCATGTGATTCAACTCCATTTAGGACTGGGAAACAAAAGCTAGCTCACCATACAAGAAACACACACTACTTTAGAGAAAAGAGCACTCTTCTACTCTACTGTGTTTCCTATAGGGTCTGAACAGTGAGCTTGCTCAGAACAAAAGGACTGTGCTTCCTACACACGGGCCATATCTAGTTCAACTCTGCTTAGGAAACTGACAAGAACAGTAGATCCTCTTCAGTCTGATACACTGTACTTGCTGGGAACAGACGCGAGTGCTATTTGCACTGTGTATGGCAATGGGAGTGCAATAGTGACTTTCCTTACCAGAAAACAACTCTTGCTCGTAAGACCCGAAACTGCATGTGATTCAACTCCATTTAGGACTGGGAAACAAATGCTAGCTCACCATACAAGAAACACACACTACTTTAGAGAAAAGAGCACTCTTCTACTCTACTGTGTTTCCTATGTGTTCCGAACAGTGAGCTTGCTCAGAAAAAAAAACTGTGCTTCCTACACACACTGCCATATCTAGTTCAATTCTGCTTAGCAACCTGACAAGAACAGTAGATCCTCTTGAGTCCAATACACTGTACTTGCTGGGAACAGACGCCAGTGCTATTTGTCCTGTGTATAGCAATGGCAGCGCAATAGTGACCCTTCTTACCAGAAAACAACTCTTGCTTGTAGGACCAGAAACTGCATGTGATTCAACTCCATTTAGGACTGGGAAACAAACTCTAGCTCGCTTTACAAGAAACACACTCTGCTTTTGAGAAAAGAGCACTCTTCTACTCTACTGTGTTTCCTATAGGGCCAGAACAGTGAGCTTGCTCAGACAAAAAGAACTGTACTTCCTACACACACAGGCCATATCTAGTTCAACTCTGCTTAGGAAACTGACAAGAACAGTAGCTCCTCTTCAGTCCAATACACTGTACTTGCTGGGAACAGACTGGAGGGCTATTTGCACTGTGTATGGCAATTGGAGCACAAAAGTGACTTGTCTTACCAGAAAACAACTCTTGCTCGTAGGACAAAAAACTGCATGTGACTCAACTCCATTTAGGACTAGGAAACAAACGCTAGCTCGTCTTCCAAGAAACACACTCTGCTTTTGAGAAAAGAGTACTCTTCTACTCTACTGTGTTTCCGATAGAGCCAGAAGAGTGAACTTGCTCAGAAAATTAGAACTGTGCTTCCTACACACACGGCCATATCTAGTTCAATTCTGCTTAGGAACCTGACAAGAACAGTAGATTCTCTTCTGTACAATACACTGTACCTGCTGGGAACAGACGCCAGTGCTATTTGTCCTGTGTATGGCAATGGCAGCGCAATAGTGACTCTTCTTACCATAAAACAACTCTTGCTCATAGGACTAGAAACTGCATGTGATTCAACCCCATTTAGGACTGGGAAACAAACACTAGCTTGCCTTACAAGAAACACACTCTACTATAGGGAAAAGAGCACTCTTCTACTCTATTGTGTTTCCTACAGGGCCAGAACAGTGAGCTTGCTCAGAACAAAAGAACTGTGCTTCCTGCACACGGGCCATAACTAGTTCAACTCTGCTTAGGAAACTGACAAGAACAGTAGCTCCTCTTCAGTCCGATACACTGTACTTGCAGGGAACAGACGCGAGTGCTATTTGCACTGTGTATGGCAATGGGAGCGCAATAGTGACTTTCCTTACCAGAAAACAACTCTAGCTCGTAGGACCTGAAACTGCATGTGATTCAACTCCATTTAGGACTGGGAAACAAATGCTAGCTCGCCTTACAAGAAACACACTCTGCTTTTGAGAAAAGAGCACTCTTCTACTCTACTGTGTTTCCTATGGGGTCCAAACAGTGAGCTTGCTCAGAACAAAAGAACTGTGCTTTCTACACACACGGGCCATATCTATTTCAACTCTGCTTAGGAAACAAACAAGAACAGTAGCTCCTCTTTAGTCCGATACACTGTACTTGCGGGGAACAGACGCGAGTGCTATTTGCACTGTGTATGGCATTGGAGCACAATAGTGACTCGTCTTTCCAGAAAACAACTCTTGCTCGTAGGCAAAAAACTGCATGTGACTCAACTCCATTTAAAACTGGGAAACAAACGCTAGCTCGACTTACAAGAAACACACTCTGCTTTTGAGAAAAGAGCACTCTTCTACTCTACTGTGTTTCCTATGGGGTCCGAACAGTGAGCTTGCTCAGAAAAAAAGAACTGTCCTTCCTACACACACGGCCATATCTAGTTCACTTCTGCTTAAGAACCTGACAAGAACAGTAGATCCTCTTCAGTCCAATACACTGTACTTGCTGGGAACAGACGCCAGTGCTATTTGTCCTGTGTATGGCAATGGCAGCGCAATAGTGACTCTTCTTACCAGAAAACAACTCTTGCTCGTAAGACCAGAAACTGCATGTGATTCAACTCCATTTAGGACTGGGAAACAAAAGCTAGCTCACCTTACAAGAAACACACTCTGCTTTAGAGAAAAGAGCACTCTTCTACTGTACTGTGTTTCCTATGGGGTCCGAACAGTGAGCTTGCTCAGAACAAAAGAACTGTGCTTTCTACACACACGGGCCATATCTAGTTCAACTCTGCTTAGGAAACAAACAAGAACAGTAGCTCCTCTTCAGTCCGATACACTGTACTTGCGGGGAACAGACGCGAGTGCTATTTGCACTGTGTATGGCAATTGGAGCACAATAGTGACTTGTCTTCCCAGAAAACAACTCTTGCTCGTAGGACAAAAAACTGCATGTGACTCAACTCCACTTAGGACTAGGAAACAAACGCTAGCTCGACTTCCAAGAAACACACTCTGCTTTTGAGAAAAGAGCACTCTTCTACTCTACTGTGTTTCCTATAGAGCCAGAAGAGTGAACTTGCTCAGAACATTAGAACTGTGCTTCCTACACACACGGCCATATCTAGTTCAATTCTGCTTAGGAACCTGACAAGAACAGTAGATCCTCTTCTGTACAATACACTGTACTTGCTGGGAACAGACGCCAGTGCTATTTGTCCTGTGTATGGCAATGGCAGCGCAATAGTGACTCTTCTTACCAGAAAACAACTCTTGCTTGTAGGACCAGAAACTGGATGTGATTCAACTCTATTTAGGACTGGGAAACAAAAGCTAGCTCACCTTACAAGAAACACACTCTGCTTTACATAAAAGAGCACTCTTCTACTCTACTGTGTTTCCTATAGGGCCAGAACTGTGAGCTTGCTCAGAACACAACAGCTGTGCTTCCTACACACGGGCCATATCTAGTTCAACTCTGCTTAGGAAACTGACAAGAACAGTAGCTCCTCTTCAGTCCGATACACTGTACTTGCTGGGAACAGACACTAGTGCTATTTGCACTGTGTATGTCAATGGGAGCGCAATAGTGACTTTCCTTACCAGAAAACAACTCTTGCTCGTAAGACCAGAAACTGCATGAGATTCAACTCCATTTAGGACTGGGAAACAAATGCTAGCTCGCCTTACATGAAACACACTCTGCTTTTGAGAAAAGAGCACTCTTCTACTCTACTGTGTTTCCTATGGGGTCCGAACAGTGAGCTTGCTCAGTACAAAAGAACTGTGCTTCGTACACACATGGGCCATATCTAGTTCAACTCTGCTTAGGAAACTGACAAGAACAATAGCCCCTCTTCCTTTCAATACACTGTACTTGCAGGGAACAGACGCGAGAGCTATTTGCACTGTGTATGGCAATTGGAGCACAATAGTGACTTGTCTTACCAGAAAACAACTCTTGCTGGTAGGACAAAAAAATTCATGTGACTCAACTCCATTTATGACTAGGAAACAAACCCTAGCTCGACTTCCAAAAAACACACTCTGCTTTTGAGAAAAGAGCACTCTTCTACTCTACTGTGTTTCCTATTGAGCCAGAAGAGTGAACTTGCTCAGAACATTTGAACTGTGCTTCCTACACACACGGCCATATCTAGTTCAATTCTGCTTAGGAACCTGACAAGAACAGTAGATCCTCTTCTGTACAATACACTGTACTTGCTGGGAACAGACGCGAGTGCTATTTGCACTGTGTATGGCAATGGGAGCGCAATAGTGACTTTCCTTACCAGAAAACAACTCTTGCTCGTAGGACCAGAAACTGCATGTGATTCAACTCCATTTAGCACTGGGAAACAATGCTAGCTCGCCTTACAAGAAACACACTCTGCTTTTGAGAAAAGAGCACTCTTCTACTCTACTGTGTTTCCTATGGAGTCCGAACAGTGAGCTTGCTCAGAACAAAAGAACTGTGCTTTCTGCACACACGGGCCATATCTAGTTCAACTCTGCTTAGGAAACAAACAAGAACAGTAGCTCCTCTTCAGTCCGATACACTGTATTGCGGGGAACAGACGGGAGTGCTATTTGCACTGTGTATGGCATTGGAGCACAATAGTGACTCGTCTTACCAGAAAACAACTCTTGCTCGTAGGACAAAAAACTGCATGTGACTCAACTCCATTTAGGACTGGGAAACAAACGCTAGCTCGACTTACAAGAAACACACTCTGCTTTTGAAAAAAGAGCACTCTTCTACTCTACTGTGTTTCCTATGTGTTCTGAAGAGTGAGCTTGCTCAGAACAAAAAAACTGTGCTTCCTACACACACGGCCATATCTAGTTCAAGTCTGCTTAGGAACCTGACAAGAACAGTAGATCCTCTTGAGTCCAATACACTGTACTTGCTGGGAACAGACGCCAGTGCTATTTGTCCTGTGTATGGCAATGGCAGCGCAATAGTGACTCTTCTTACCAGAAAACAACTCTTGCTTGTAGGACCAGAAACTGCATGTGATTCAACTCCATTTAGGACTGGGAAACAAAAGCTAGCTCACCTTACTAGAAGCACACTCTGCTTTTGAGAAAAGTGCACTCTTGTACTCTACTGTGTTTCCTAGGTGTTCCGAAAAGTGAGCTTGCTCAGAACAAAAAAACTGTGCTTCCTACGCACACGGCCATATCTAGTTCAAGTCTGCTTAGGAACCTGACAAGAACAGTAGATCCTCTTCAGTCCAATACACTGTACTTGCTGGAAAGAGACGCCAGTGCTATTTGTCCTGTGTATGGCAATGGGAGCGCAATAGTGACTCTTCTTACCAGAAAACAACTCTTGCTTGTAGGACCAGATACTGCATGTGATTCAACTCCATTTAGGACTGGCAAACAAAAGCTAGCTCACCTTACAAGAAACACACTCTGCTTTAGAGAAAAGAGCACACTTCTACTCTACTGTGTTTCCTATAGGGCCAGAACAGTGAGCTTGCTCAGAACAAAAGAACTGTGCTTCCTACACACGGGCCATATCTAGTTCAACTCTGCTTAGGAAACTGAGAAGAACAGTAGCTCCTCTTCAGTCCAATACACTGTACTTGCAGGGAACAGACACAAGTGCTATTGGCACTGTGTATGGCATTTGGAGCACAATAGTGACTCGTCTTACCAGAAAACAACTCTTGCACCTAGGACAAAAAACTGCATGTGACTCAACTCCATTTAGGACTGGGAAACAAACGCTAGCTCATCTTACAAGAAACACACTCTGCTTTTGAGAAAAGAGCACTCTTCTACTCTACTGTGTTTCCTATGGGGTCCGAACAGTGAGCTTGCTCAGAACAAAAGAACTGTGCTTCCTACACATAAGGCCATATCTAGTTCAATTCTGCTTAGGAACCTGACAAAAAGAGTAGCTCCTCTTCAATCCAATACACTGTACTTGTTGGGAACAGATGCCAGTGCTATTTGTCCTGTGTATGGCAATGGCAGCACTATAGTGACTTTCCTTATCAGAAAACAACTCTGGTTCATATGACCAGAAACTGCATGTGATTCCACTCCATTTAGGTCTGGGAATCAAACTCTAGCTCGCTTTACAAGAAGCACACTCTGCTTTTGAGAAAAGAGCACTCTTCTACTCTACTGTGTTTCCTAGGTGTTCCGAAAAGTGAGCTTGCTCAGAACAAAAAAACTGTGCTTCCTACACACATGGCCATATCTAGTTCAAGTCTGCTTAGGAACCTGACAAGAACAGTAGATCCTCTTCAGTCCAATACACTGTACTTGCTGGGAACAGACGCCAGTGCTGTTTGTCCTGTGTATGGAACTGGCAGCGCAATAGTGACTCTTCTTACCAGAAAACAACTCTTGCTCGTAGGACCAGAAACTGCATGTGATTCAACTCCATTTAGGACTGGGAAACTAAAGCTAGCTCACCTTACAAGAAACACACTCTGCTTTAGAGAAAAGAGCACTCTTCTACTCTACTGAGTTTCCTATAGGGCCAGAATAGAGAGCTTGCTCAAAACAAAAGAACTGAGCTTCCTACACACGGGCCATATCTAGTTAAACTCTGCTTAGGAAACTGACAAGAACAGTAGCTCCTCTTCAGTCCGATACACTGTACTTGCTGGGAACAGAAGCGAGTGCTATTTGCACTTTGTATGGCAATGGGAGCGCAATAGTGACTTTCCTTACCAGAAAACAACTCTTGCTCGTAAGACCAGAAACTTCCTGTGATTCAACTCCATTTATGACGGGGAAACAAATGCTAGCTTGCCTTACATGAAACACACTCTGATTTTGAGAAAAGAGCACTCTTCTACTCTACTGTGTTTCCTATGGGGTCCGAACAGTGAGCTTGCTCAGAACAAAAGAACTGTGCTTCCTACACACACGGGCCATATCTAGTTCAACTCTGCTTAGGAAACTGACAAGAACAGTAGCTCCTCTTCCGTCCAATACACTGTACTTGCGGGGAACAGACGCGAGTGCTATTTGCACTGTGTATGGCAATTGGAACACAATAGTGACTCGTCTTACCAGAAAACAACTCTTGCTCGTAGGACAAAAAACTGCATGTGACTCAACTCCATTTAGGACTGGGAAACAAACGCTAGCTCGCCTTACAAGAAACACACTCTGCTTTTGAGAAAAGAGCACTCTTCTACTCTACTGTGTTTCCTATAGGGCCAGAACAGTGAGCTTGCTCAGAACAAAAGAACTGTGCTTCCTACACACGGCCATATCTAGTTCAATTCTGCTTAGGAACCTCACAAGGACAGTAGATCCTCTTCAGTCCAGTACACTGTAATTGCTGGGAACAGACACCAGTGCTGTTTGTCTTGTGTATGGAAATGGCAGCGCAATAGTGACTCTTCATACCAGAAAACAACGCTTGCTCGTAGGATCAGAAACTGCATGTGATTCAACACCATTTAGGACTGGGAAACAAAAGCTAGCTCACCTTACAAGAAACAAGCTTTGCTTTAGAGAAAAGAGCACTCTTCTACTCTACTGTGTTTCCTATAGGGCCAGAATACTGAGCTTGCTCAGAACAAAAGAACTGTGCTTCCTACACATGGGCCATATCTAGTTGAACTCTGCTTAGGAAACTGACAAGAACAGTAGCTCCCCTTAAGTCCGATACACTGTACTTGCTGGGAACAGACGCGAGTGCTATTTGCACTGTGTATGGCAATGGGAGCGCAATAGTGACTTTCCTTACCAGAAAACAACTCTTGCTCGTAAGACCAGAAACTTCATGTGATTCAACTCCATTTAGGACTGGGAAACAAATGCTAGCTCGCCTTACATGAAACATACTCTGCTTTTGAGAAAAGAGCACCCCTCTACTCTACTGTGTTTCCTATAGGGCCAGAATAGTGAGCTTGCTCAGAACAAAAGAACTGTGCTTCCTACACATGGGCCATATCTAGTTGAACTCTGCTTAGGAAACTGACAAGAACAGTAGCTCCTCTTTCGTCCAATACACTATACTTGCGGGGAACAGATGCGAGTGCTATTTGCACTGTGTATGGCAATTGGAGCACAATAGTGACTTGTCTTACCAGAAAACAACTCTTGCTCGTAGGAGAAAAAACTGCATGTGACTCAACTCCATTTAGGACTGGGAAACAAACGCTAGCTCGACTTCCAAGAAACACACTCTGCTTTTGAGAAAAGAGCACTCTTCTACTCGAATGTGTTTCCTATGGGGTCCAGACAGTGAGCTTGCTCAGAACAAAAGAACTGTGCTTCCTACACGCACGGACCATATCTAGTTCAATTGTGCTTAGTAAACTCACAAGAACAGTATCTCCTATTCAGTCCAATACACTGTACTTGCTGGGAAAAGACGCGAGTGCTATTTGCCTTGTAAAGGGCAATGGGAGCACAATAGTGACTTTCCTTACCAGAAAACAACTCTTGTTCATAGGACCAGAAACTGCATGTGATTCCACTCCATTTAGGACTGGGAAACAAACGCTAGCTCGCCTTACAAGAAACACATTCTGCTTTAGAGAAAAGAGCACTCTTCTACTCTACTGTGTTTCCTATGGGGTCCAAACAGTGAGCTTGCTCAGAACAAAAGAACTGTGCTTCCTACACATGCGGGCCATATCTAGTTCAACTCTGCTTAGGAAACTGACAAGAACAGTAGCTCCTCTTCAGTCCGATACACTGTACTTGCTGGGAACAGACGTGAGAGCTATTTGCACTATATATGGCAAGGGGAGCACAATAGTGACTTTCCTTACCAGAAAACAACTCTTGCTCTTAGGACCAGAAACTGCATGTGATTCAACTCCATTTAGGACTGGGAAACAAACGCTAGCTCGCCTTACAAGAAACACACTCTGCTTTAGAGAAAAGAGCACTCTTCTACACTACTGTGTTTCCTATGGTGTCCGAACTGTGAGCTGGCTCAGAAAAAAAGAACTGTGCTTCCTACACGCACGGACCATATCTAGTTCAATTCTGCTTAGATATCTGACAAGAACAGTAGCTCCTATTCAGTACAATACACTGTACTTGCTGGGAA
Source organism: Peromyscus eremicus (assembly GCF_949786415.1). Taxonomy (NCBI): domain Eukaryota; kingdom Metazoa; phylum Chordata; class Mammalia; order Rodentia; family Cricetidae; genus Peromyscus; species Peromyscus eremicus. The sequence continues at coordinate 92,140 of NW_026735316.1, forward strand.
AAGACGCGAGTGCTATTTGACTTGTAAAGGGCAATGTGAGCGCAATAGTGACTTTCCTTACCAGAAAACAACTCTTGTTCATAGGACCAGAAACTGCATGTGATTCAACTCCATTTAGGACTAGGAAACAAACGCTAGCTCGCCTTACAAAAACACACTCTGCTTTTGAGAAAAGAGCACTCTTCTACTCTACTGTGTTTCTTATGTGTTCCGAAAAGTGAGCTTGCTCAGAACAAAAGAACTGTGCTTCCTACACACGGCCAGATGTAGTTCAATTCTGCTTAGGAACCTGACAAGAACAGTAGATCCTCTACAGTCCAATACACTGTACTTGCTGGGAACAGACGCCAGTGCTATTAGTCCTGTGTATGGCAATGGCAGCGCAATAGTGACTCTTCTTACCAGAAAACAACTCTTGCTCGTAGGACCAGAAACTGCATGTGATTCCACTCCATTTAGGACTGGGAAACAAACGCTAGCTCGCCTTACAAGAAACACATTCTGCTTTAGAGAAAAGAGCACTCTTCTACTCTACTGTGTTTCCTATGGGGTGCAAACATTGAGCTTGCTCAGAACAAAAGAACTGTGCTTCCTACACACGCGGGCCATATCTAGTTAAACTCTGCTTAGGAAACTGACAAGAACAGTAGCTCCTCTTCAGTCCGATACACTGTACTTGCTGGGAACAGATGTGAGAGCTATTTGCACTATGTATGGCAAGGGCAGCACAATAGTGACTTTCCTTACCAGAAAACAACTCTTGCTCTTAGGACCAGAAACTGCATGTGATTCAACTCCATTTAGGACTGGGAAACAAACGCTAGCTCGCCTTACAAGAAACACACTCTGCTTTAGAGAAAAGAGCACTCTTCTACTCTACTGTGTTTCCTATGGTGTCTGAACAGTGAGCTTGCTCAGAACAAAAGAACTGTGCTTCCTACACACATGGCCATATCTAGTTCAATTCTGCTTAGGAACCTGACAAGAACAGTAGATCCTCTTCAGTCCAATACACTGTACTTGCTGGGAACAGACGCCAGTGCTATTTGTCCTATGTATGGCAATGGCAGCGCAATAGTGACTCTTCTTACCAGAAAACAACTCTTGCTCGTAGGACTAGAAACTGCATGTGATTCAACTCCATTTTGAACTGGGAAACAAATGCTAGCTCGCCTTCCAAGAAACACACTCTGCTTTAGAGAAAAGAGCACTCTTCCACTCTACTGTGTTTCCTATAGGGCCAGAACAGTGAGCTTGCTCAGAACAAAAGAACTGTGCTTCCTACACACGGGCCATAACTAGTTCAACTCTGCTTAGGAAACTGACAAGAACAGTAGCTCCTCTTCAGTCCGATACACTGTACTTGCTGGGAACAGACGCGAGTGCTATTTGCACTGTGTATGGCAATGGGAGCGCAATAGTGACTTTCCTTATTATAAAAACAACTCTTGATCATAGGACGAGAAACTGCATATGATCAACTCCATTTAGGACTGGGAAACAAATGCTAGCTCGCCTTACATGAAACACACTCTGCTTTTGAGAAAAGAGCACTCTTCTACTCTACTGTGTTTCCTATGGGGTCCAAATAATGAGATTGCTCAGAATAAAAGAACTGTGCTTCCTACACGCACGGACCATATCTAGTTCAATTCTGCATAGAAAACTGACAAGAACAGTAGCTCCTATTCAGTACAATACACTGTACTTGCTGGGAAAAGACGCGAGTGCTATTTGACTTGTAAAGGGCAATGGGAGCGCAATAGTGACTTTCCTTACCAGAAAACAACTCTTGTTCATAGGACTAGAAACTGCATGTGATTCAACTCCATTTAGGACTAGGAAACAAACGCTAGCTCGCCTTACAAAAACACACTCTGCTTTTGAGAAAAGAGCACTCTTCTACTCTACTGTGTTTCTTATGTGTTCCGAAAAGTGAGCTTGCTCAGAACAAAAGAACTGTGCTTCCTACACACACGGCCATATCTAGTTCAATTCTGCTTAGGAACCTGACAAGAACAGTAGATCCTCTACAGTCCAATACACTGTACTTGCTGGGAACAGACGCCAGTGCTATTAGTCCTGTGTATGGCAATGGCAGCGCAATAGTGACTCTTCTTACCAGAAAACAACTCTTGCTCGTAGGACCAGAAACTGCATGTGATTCCAGTCCATTTAGGACTGGGAAACAAACGCTAGCTCGCCTTACAAGAAACACATTCTGCTTTAGAGAAAAGAGCACTCTTCTACTCTACTGTGTTTCCTATGGGGTGCAAACATTGAGCTTGCTCAGAACAAAAGAACTGTGCTTCCTACACACGCGGGCCATATCTAGTTCAACTCTGCTTAGGAAACTGACAAGAACAGTAGCTCCTCTTCAGTCCGATACACTGTACTTGCTGGGAACAGATGTGAGAGCTATTTGCACTATGTATGGCAAGGGCAGCACAATAGTGACTTTCCTTACCAGAAAACAACTCTTGCTCTTAGGACCAGAAACTGCATGTGATTCAACTCCATTTAGGACTGGGAAACAAACGCTAGCTCGCCTTACAAGAAACACACTCTGCTTTAGAGAAAAGAGCACTCTTCTACTCTACTGTGTTTCCTATGGTGTCTGAACAGTGAGCTTGCTCAGAACAAAAGAACTGTGCTTCCTACACACATGGCCATATCTAGTTCAATTCTGCTTAGGAACCTGACAAGAACAGTAGATCCTCTTCAGTCCAATACACTGTACTTGCTGGGAACAGACGCCAGTGCTATTTGTCCTATGTATGGCAATGGCAGCGCAATAGTGACTCTTCTTACCAGAAAAAAACTCTTGCTCGTAGGACTAGAAACTGCATGTGATTCAACTCCATTTTGGACTGGGAAACAAACGCTAGCTCGCCTTACAAGAAACACACTCTGCTTTAGAGAAAAGAGCACTCTTCCACTCTACTGTGTTTCCTATAGGGCCAGAACAGTGAGCTTGCTCAGAACAAAAGAACTGTGCTTCCTACACACGGGCCATAACTAGTTCAACTCTGCTTAGGAAACTGACAAGAACAGTAGCTCCTCTTCAGTCCGATACACTGTACTTGCTGGGAACAGACGCGAGTGCTATTTGCACTGTGTATGGCAATGGGAGCGCAATAGTGACTTTCCTTATTATAAAAACAACTCTTGATCATAGGACGAGAAACTGCATATGATCAACTCCATTTAGGACTGGGAAACAAATGCTAGCTCGCCTTACATGAAACACACTCTGCTTTTGAGAAAAGAGCACTCTTCTACTCTACTGTGTTTCCTATGGGGTCCAAATAATGAGATTGCTCAGAATAAAAGAACTGTGCTTCCTACACGCACGGACCATATCTAGTTCAATTCTGCACAGAAAACTGACAAGAACAGTAGCTCCTATTCAGTACAATACACTGTACTTGCTGGGAAAAGACGCGAGTGCTATTTGACTTGTAAAGGGCAATGGGAGCGCAATAGTGACTTTCCTTACCAGAAAACAACTCTTGTTCATAGGACTAGAAACTGCATGTGATTCAACTCCATTTAGGACTAGGAAACAAACGCTAGCTCGCCTTACAAAAACACACTCTGCTTTTGAGAAAAGAGCACTCTTCTACTCTACTGTGTTTCCTATGTGTTCCGAAAAGTGAGCTTGCTCAGAACAAAAGAACTGTGCTTCCTACACACACGGCCATATCTAGTTCAATTCTGCTTAGGAACCTGACAAGAACAGTAGATCCTCTACAGTCCAATACACTGTACTTGCTGGGAACAGACGCCAGTGCTATTAGTCCTGTGTATGGCAATGGCAGCGCAATAGTGACTCTTCTTACCAGAAAACAACTCTTGCTCGTAGGACCAGATACTGCATGTGATTCAACGCCATTTAGGACTGGGAAACAAATGCTAGCTCGCCTTACATGAAACACACTCTGCATTTGAGAAAAGAGCACTCTTCTACTCTATTGTGTTTCCTATCGGGTCCGAAGAGTGAGCTTGCTCAGAACAAAAGAACTGTGCTTCCTACACACACGGGCCATATCTAGTTTAACTCTGCTTAGGAAACCAACAAGAACAGTAGCTCCTCTTCAGTCCAATACACTGTACTTGCTGGGAACAGACGCCAGTGCTATTTGTCCTATGTATGGCAATAGCAGCGCAATAGTGACTCTTCTTACCAGAAAACAACTCTTGCTCGTAGGACCAGAAACTGCATGTGATTCAACTCAATTTAGGACTGGGAAACAAAAGCTAGCTCACCTTACAAGAAACACGCTTTGTTTAGAGAAAAGAGCACTCTTCTACTCTACTGTGTTTCCTATAGGGCCAGAAGAGTGAGCTTGCTCAGAACAAAAGAACTGTGCTTCCTACACATGGCCCATATTTAGTTCAACTCTGCTTAGGAAACTGACAAGAACAGTAGCTCCTCTTCAGTCCGATACACTGTACTTGCTGGGAACAGACGCGAGTGCTATTTGCACTGTTTATGGCAATGGGAGTTCAATAGTGACTTTCCTTACCAGAAAACAACTCTTGCTCTTAGGACCAGAAACTTCATGTGATTCAACTCCATTTAGGACTGGGAAACAAATGCTAGCTCGTCTTATATGAAATACACTCTGCTTTTGAGAAAAGAGCACTCTTCTACTCTACTGTGTTTCCTATAGGGCCAGAATAGTGAGTTTGCTCAGAACAAAAGAACTGTGCTTCCTACACATGGGCCATATCTAGTTCAACTCTGCTTAGGAAAATGACAGGAACAGTAGCTCCTGTTCCGTCCAATACACTGTACTTGCGGGGTACAGACGCGAGTGCAATTTGCACTGTGTATGGCAATTGGAGCACAATAGTGACTTGTCTTACCAGAAAACAACTCTTGCTCGTAGGACAAAAAACTGCATGTGACTCAACTCCATTTAGGACTGGGAAACAAACGCTAGCTCGACTTCCAAGAAACACACTCTGCTTTTGAGAAAAGAGCACTCTTCTACTCGACTGTGTTTCCTATGGGTTCCAAACAGTGAGCTTGCTCAGAACAAAAGAACTGTGCTTCCTACACGCACGGACCAAATCTAGTTCAATTCTGCTTAGTAAACTGACAAGAACAGTATCTCTTATTCAGTCCAATACACTGTACTTGCTGGGAAAAGACACGAGTGTTTTTTGCCTTGTAAAGGGCAATGGGAGCGCAATAGTGACTTTCCTTACCAGAAAACAACTCTTGTTCATAGGACCAGAAACTGCATGTGATTCAACTCCATTTAGGACTAGGAAACAAACGCTAGCTCGCCTTACAAAAACACACTCTGCTTTTGAGAAAAGAGCACTCTTCTACTCTACTGTGTTTCTTATGTGTTCCGAAAAGTAAGCTTGCTCAGAACAAAAAAACTGTGCTTCCTACACACACGGCCATATCTAGTTCAAGTCTGCTTAGGAACCTGACAAGAACAGTAGATCCTCTTCAGTTCAATACACTGTACTTGCTGGGAACAGACGCCAGTGCTATTTGTCCTGTGTATGGCAATGGCAGCGCAATAGTGACTCTTCTTACCAGAAAACAAATCTTGCTCGTAGGACCAGAAACTGCATGTGATTCAACTCCATTTAGGACTGGGAAACAAACTCTAGCTCGCTTTACAAGAAACACACTCTGCTTTTGAGAAAAGAGCACTCTTCTACTCTTCTTTGTTTCCTATAGGGCCAGAACAGTGAGCTTGCTCAGAAAAAAAGAACTGTACTTCCTACACACACGGGCCATATCTAGTTCAACTCTGCTTCGGAACCTGACAAGAACAGTAGCTCCTTTTCAGTCCAATACACTGTACTTGCTGGGAACAGACGGGAGGGCTATTTGCCCTGTGTATGGCAATGGGAGCGCAATAGTGACTTTCCTTACCAGAAAACAACTCCTGCTCGTAGGACCAGAAACTGCATGTGATTCCACTTCATTTAGGACTGGGAAACAAACGCTAGCTCGCCTTACAAGAAACACATTCGGCTTTAGAGAAAAGAGCACTCTTCTACTCTACTGTGTTTCCTATGGGGTCCAAAGAGTGAGCTTGCTCAGACAAAAGAACTGTGCTTCCTACACATGCGGGCCATATCTAGTTCAACTCTGCTTAGGAAACTGACAAGAACAGTTGCTCCTCTTCAGTCCGATACACTGTACTTGTTGGGAACAGATGTGAGAGCTATTTCCACTATGTATGGCAAGGGGAGCACAATAGTGACTTTCCTTACCAGAAAACAACTCTTGCTCTTAGGACCAGAAACTGCATGTGATTCAACTCCATTTAGGACTGGGAAACAAACCCTAGCTCGCCTTTCAAGAAACACACTCTGCTTTAGAGAAAAGAGCACTCTACTACTCTACTGTGTTTCCTATGGTGTACGAACAGTGAGCTTGCTCAGAACAAAAGAACTGTGCTTCCTACACACAGGGCCATATGTAGTTCAATTCTGCTTAGGAACCTGACAAGAACAGTAGATCCTCTTCAGTCCAATACACTGTACTTGCTGGGAACAGACGCCAGTGCTATTTGTCTTATGTATGGCAATGGCAGCGCAATAGTGACTCTTCTTACCAGAAAACAACTCTTTTTTGGAGGACTAGAAACTGCATGTGATTCAACTCCATTTAGGACTGGGAAACAAACGCTAGCTCGCCTTACAAGAAACACACTCTGCTTTAGAGAAAAGAGCACTCTTCCACTCTACTGTGTTTCCTATAGAGCCAGAAGAGTGAGCTTGCTCAGAACAAAAGAACTGTGCTTCCTACACACGGGCCATAACTAGTTCAACTCTGCTTAGGAAACTGACAAGAACAGTAGCTCCTCTTCAGTCCGATACACTGTACTTGCTGGGAACAGACGCGAGTGCTATTTGCACTGTGTATGGCAATGGGAGCGCAATAGTGACTTTCCTTATTAGAAAACAACTCTTGATCGTAGGACCAGAAACTGCATATGATCAACTCCATTTAGGACTGGGAAACAAATGCTAGCTCGCCTTACATGAAACACACTCTGCTTTTGAGAAAAGAGCACTCTTCTACTCTACTGTGTTTCCTATGGGGTCCAAACAGTGAGCTTGCTCAGAACAAAAGAACTGTGCTTCCTACACGCACGGACCATGTCTAGTTCAATTCTGCTTAGAAAACTGACAAGAACAGTAGCTCCTATTCAGTCCAATACACTGTACTTGCTGGGAAAAGACGCGAGTGCTATTTGCCTTGTAAAGGGCAAAGGGAGCGCAATAGTGACTTTCCTTACCAGAAAACAACTCTTGTTCATAGGACCAGAAACTGCATGTGATTCAACTCCATTTAGGACTAGGAAACAAACGCTAGCTCGCCTTACAAGAAACACATTCTGCTTTAGAGAAAAGAGCACTCTTCTACTCTACTGTGTTTCCTATGGGGTCAAAACAGTGAGCTTGCTCAGAACAAAAGAACTGTGCTTCCTACACACGCGGGCCATATCTAGTTCAACTCTGCTTAGGAAACTGACAAGAACAGTAGCTCCTCTTCAGTCCGATACACTGTACTTGCTGGGAACAGACGTGAGAGCTCTTTGCACTATTTATGGCAAGGGGAGCACAATAGTGACTTTCCTTACCAGAATACAACTCTTGCTCTTAGGACCAGAAACTGCATGTGATTCAACTCCATTTAGGACTGGGAAACAAACGCTAGCTCGCCTTACAAGAAACACACTCTGCTTTAGAGAAAAGAGCACTCTTCTACACTACTGTGTTTCCTATGGTGTCCGAACAGTGAGCTGGCTCAGAAAAAAAGAACTGTGCTTCCTACACGCACGGACCATATCTAGTTCAATTCTGCTTAGAAAACTGACAAGAACAGTAGCTCCTATTCAGTACAATACACTGTACTTGCTGGGAAAAGACGCGAGTGCTATTTGACTTGTAAAGGGCAATGTGAGCGCAATAGTGACTTTCCTTACCAGAAAACAACTCTTGTTCATAGGACCAGAAACTGCATGTGATTTAACTCCATTTAGGACTAGGAAACAAACGCTAGCTTGCCTTACAAAAACACACTCTGCTTTTGAGAAAAGAGCAATCTTCTACTCTACTGTGTTTCCTATGTGTTCCGAAAAGTGAGCTTGCTCAGAACAAAAGAACTGTGCTTCCTACACACACGGCCATATCTAGTTCAATTCTGCTTAGGAACCTGACAAGAACAGTAGATCCTCTACAGTCCAATACACTGTACTTGCTGGGAACAGACGCCAGTGCTATTAGTCCTGTGTATGGCAATGGCAGCGCAATAGTGACTCTTCTTACCAGAAAACAACTCTTGCTCGTAGGACCAGAAACTGCATGTGATTCCACTCCATTTAGGACTGGGAAACAAACGCTAGCTCGCCTTACAAGAAACACATTCTGCTTTAGAGAAAAGAGCACTCTTCTACTCTACTGTGTTTCCTATGGGGTGCAAACATTGAGCTTGCTCAGAACAAAAGAACTGTGCTTCCTACACATGCGGGCCATATCTAGTTCAACTCTGCTTAGGAAACTGACAAGAACAGTAGCTCCTCTTCAGTCCGATACACTGTACTTGCTGGGAACAGATGTGAGAGCTATTTGCACTATGTATGGCAAGGGCAGCACAATAGTGACTTTCCTTACCAGAAAACAACTCTTGCTCTTAGGACCAGAAACTGCATGTGATTCAACTCCATTTAGGACTGGGAAACAAACGCTAGCTCGCCTTACAAGAAACACACTCTGCATTAGAGAAAAGAGCACTCTTCTACTCTACTGTGTTTCCTATGGTGTCTGAACAGTGAGCTTGCTCAGAACAAAAGAACTGTGCTTCCTACACACATGGCCATATCTAGTTCAATTCTGCTTAGGAACCTGACAAGAACAGTAGATCCTCTTCAGTCCAATACACTGTACTTTCTGGGAACAGACGCCAGTGCTATTTGTCCTATGTATGGCAATGGCAGCGCAATAGTGACTCTTCTTACCAGAAAAAAACTCTTGCTCGTAGGACTAGAAACTTCATGTGATTCAACTCCATTTAGGACTGGGAAACAAACGCTAGCTCGCCTTCCAAGAAACACACTCTGCATTAGAGAAAAGAGCACTCTTCCACTCTACTGTGTTTCCTATAGGGCCAGAACAGTGAGCTTGCTCAGAACAAAAGAACTGTGCTTCCTACACACGGGCCATAACTAGTTCAACTCTGCTTAGGAAACTGACAAGAACAGTAGCTCCTCTTCAGTCCGATACACTGTACTTGCTGGGAACAGACGCGAGTTCTATTTGCACTGTGTATGGCAATGGGAGCGCAATAGTGACTTTCCTTATTATAAAAACAACTCTTGATCATAGGACGAGAAACTGCATATGATCAACTTCATTTAGAACTGGGAAACAAATGCTAGCTCGCCTTACATGAAACACACTCTGCTTTTGAGAAAAGAGCACTCTTCTACTCTACTGTGTTTCCTATGGGGTCCAAATTCGAGATTGCTCAGAATAAAAGAACTTTGCTTCCTACACGCACGGACCATATCTAGTTCAATTCTGCTTAGAAAACTGACAAGAACAGTAGCTCCTATTCAGTCCAATACACTGTACTTGCTGGGAAAAGACGCGAGTGCTATTTGACTTGTAAAGGGCAATGGGAGCGCAATAGTGACTTTCCTTACCAGAAAACAACTCTTGTTCATAGGACTAGAAACTGCATGTGATTCAACTCCATTTAGGACTAGGAAACAAACTCTAGCTCGCCTTACAAAAACACACTCTGCTTTTGAGAATAGAGCACTCTTCTACTCTACTCTGTTTCCTATGTGTTCCGAAAAGTGAGCTTGCTCAGAACAAAAGAACTGTGCTTCCTACACACACGGCCATATCTAGTTCAATTCTGCTTAGGAACCTGACAAGAACAGTAGATCCTCTACAGTCCAATACACTGTACTTGCTGGGAGCAGACGCCAGTGCTATTTGTCATATGTATGGCAATGGCAGCGCAATAGTCACTCTTCTTACCAGAAAACAACTCTTGCTCGTAGGACCAGAAACTGCATGTGATTCAACTCAATTTAGGACTGGGAAACAAAAGCTAGCTCACCTTACAAGAAACACGCTTTGCTTTAGAGAAAAGAGCACTCTTCTACTCTACTGTGTTTCCTATAGGGCCAGAAGAGTGAGCTTGCTCAGAACAAAAGAACTGTGCTTCCTACACATGGCCCATATCTAGTTCAACTCTGCTTAGGAAACTGACAAGAACAGTAGCTCCTCTTCAGTCCGATACACTGTACTTGCTGGGAACAGACGCGAGTGCTATTTGCACTGTGTATGGCAATGGGAGCTCAATAGTGACTTTCCTTACCAGAAAACAACTCTTGCTCGTAAGACCAGAAACTTCATGTGATTCAACTCCATTTAGGACTGGGAAACAAATGCTAGCTCGCCTTACATGAAACACACTCTGCTTTTGAGAAAAGAGCACTCTTCTACTCTACTGTGTTTCCTATAGGGCCAGAATAGTGAGCTTGCTCAGAACAAAAGAACTGTGCTTCCTACACATGGGCCATATCTAGTTCAACTCTGCTTAGGAAACTGACAGGAACAGTAGCTCCTGTTCCGTCCAATACACTGTACTTGTGGGGAACAGACGCGAGTGCAATTTGCACTGTGTATGGCAATTGGAGCACAATAGTGACTTGTCTTACCAGAAAACAACTCTTGCTCGTAGGACAAAAAACTGCATGTGACTCAACTCCATTTAGGACTGGGAAACAAACGCTAGCTCGACTTCCAAGAAACACACTCTGCTTTTGAGAAAAGAGCACTCTTCTACTCGACTGTGTTTCCTATGGGTTCCAAACAGTGAGCTTGCTCAGAACAAAAGAACTGTGCTTCCTACACGCACGGACCAAATCTAGTTCAATTCTGCTTAGTAAACTGACAAGAACAGTATCTCTTATTCAGTCCAATACACTGTACTTGCTGGGAAAAGACGCGAGTGTTTTTTGCCTTGTAAAGGGCAATGGGAGCGCAATAGTGACTTTCCTTACCAGAAAACAACTCTTGTTCATAGGACCAGAAACTGCATGTGATTCAACTCCATTTAGGACTAGGAAACAAACGCTAGCTCGCCTTACAAAAACACACTCTGCTTTTGAGTAAAGAGCACTCTTCTACTCTACTGTGTTTCTTATGTGTTCCGAAAAGTGAGCTTGCTCAGAACAAATAAACTGTGCTTCCTACACACACGGCCATATCTAGTTCAAGTCTGCTTGGGAACCTGACAAGAACAGTAGATCCTCTTCAGTTCAATACACTGTACTTGCTGGGAACAGACGCCAGTGCTACTTGTCCTGTGTATGGCAATGGCAGCGCAATAGTGACTCTTCTTACCAGAAAACAACTCTTGCTCGTAGGACCAGAAACTGCATGTGATTCCACTCCATTTAGGACTGGGAAACAAACGCAAGCTCGCCTTCCAAGAAACACACTCTGCTTTAGAGAAAAGAGCACTCTTCCACTCTACTGTGTTTCCTATAGGGCCAGAACAGTGAGCTTGCTCAGAACAAAAGAACTGTGCTTCCTACACACGGGCCATAACTAGTTCAACTCTGCTTAGGAAACTGACAAGAACAGTAGCTCCTCTTCAGTCCGATACACTGTACTTGCTGGGAACAGACGCGAGTGCTATTTGCACTGTGTATGGCAATGGGAGCGCAATAGTGACTTTCCTTATTATAAAAACAACTCTTGATCATAGGACGAGAAACTGCATATGATCAACTCCATTTAGGACTGGGAAACAAATGCTAGCTCGCCTTACATGAAACACACTCTGCTTTTGAGAAAAGAGCACTCTTCTACTCTACTGTGTTTCCTATGGGGTCCAAATAGTGAGATTGCTCAGAATAAAAGAACTGTGCTTCCTACACGCACGGACCATATCTAGTTCAATTCTGCTTAGAAAACTGACAAGAACAGTAGCTCCTATTCAGTACAATACACTGTACTTGCTGGGGAAAGACGCGAGTGCTATTTGACTTGTAAAAGGCAATGGGAGCGCAATAGTGACTTTCCTTACCAGAAAACAACTCTTGTTCATAGGACTAGAAACTGCATGTGATTCAACTCCATTTAGGACTAGGAAACAAACTCTAGCTCGCCTTACAAAAACACACTCTGCTTTTGAGAAAAGAGCACTCTTCTACTCTACTGTGTTTCCTATGTGTTCCGAAAAGTGAGTTTGCTCAGAACAAAAGAACTGTGCTTCCTACACACACGGCCATATCTAGTTCAATTCTGCTTAGGAACCTGACAAGAACAGTAGATCCTCTACAGTCCAATACACTGTACTTGCTGGGAACAGACGCCAGTGCTATTAGTCCTGTGTATGGCAATGGCAGCGCAATAGAGACTCTTCTTACCAGAAAACAACTCTTGCTCGTAGGACCAGATACTGCATGTGATTCAACGCCATTTAGGACTGGGAAACAAATGCTAGCTCGCCTTACATGAAACACACTCTGCATTTGAGAAAAGAGCACTCTTCTACTCTATTGTGTTTCCTATCTGGTCCGAAGAGTGAGCTTGCTCAGAACAAAAGAACTGTGCTTCCTACACACACGGGCCATATCTAGTTCAACTCTGCTTAGGAAACCAACAAGAACAGTAGCTCCTCTTCAGTCCAATACACTGTACTTGCTGGGAACAGACGCCAGTGCTATTTGTCCTATGTATGGCAATGGCAGCGCAATAGTCACTCTTCTTACCAGAAAACAACTCTTGCTCGTAGGACCAGAAACTGCATGTGATTCAACTCAATTTAGGACTGGGAAACAAAAGCTAGATCACCTTACAAGAAACACGCTTTGCTTCAGAGAAAAGAGCACTCTTCTACTCTACTGTGTTTCCTATAGGGCCAGAAGAGTGAGCTTGCTCAGAACAAAAGAACTGTGCTTCCTACACATGGCCCATATCTAGTTCAACTCTGCTTAGGAAACTGACAAGAACAGTAGCTCCTCTTCAGTCCGATGCACTGTACTTGCTGGGAACAGACGCGAGTGATATTTGCACTGTGTATGGCAATGGGAGCTCAATAGTGACTCTTCTTACCAGAAAACAAATCTTGCTCGTAGGAACAGAAACTGCATGTGATTCCACTCCATTTAGGACTGGGAAACAAACTCTAGCTCGCTTTACAAGAAACACACTCTGCTTTTGAGAAAAGAGCACTCTTCTACTCTTCTGTGTTTCCTATAGGGCCAGAACAGTGAGCTTGCTCAGAAAAAAAGAACTGTACTTCCTACACACACGGGCCATATCTAGTTCAACTCTGCTTCGGAACCTGACAAGAACAGTAGCTCCTTTTCAGTCCAATACACTGTACTTGCTGGGAACAGACGGGAGGGCTATTTGCCCTGTGTATGGCAATGGGAGCGCAATAGTGACTTTCCTTACCAGAAAACAACTCCTGCTCGTAGGACCAGAAACTGCATGTGATTCCACATCATTTAGGACTGGGAAACAAACGCTAGCTCGCGTTACAAGAAACACATTCTGCTTTAGAGAAAAGAGCACTCTTCTACTCTACTGTGTTTCCTATGGGGTCCAAAGAGTGAGCTTGCTCAGACAAAAGAACTGTGCTTCCTACACACGCGGGCCATATCTAGTTCAACTCTGCTTAGGAAACTGACAAGAACTTTAGCTCCTCTTCAGTCCGATACACTGTACTTGCTGGGAACAGACGGGAGGGCTATTTGCACTGTGTATGGCAATGGGAGTGCAATAGTGACTTTCCTTACCAGAAAACAACTCTTGCTCTTAGGACCAGAAACTGCATGTGATTCAACTCCATTTAGGACTGGGAAACAAACGCTAGCTCGCCTTTCAAGAAACACACTCTGCTTTAGAGAAAAGAGCACTCTTCTACTCTACTGTGTTTCCTATGGTGTCCGAACAGTGAGCTTGCTCAGAACAAAAGAACTGTGCTTCCTACACACACGGCCATATCTAGTTCAATTCTGCTTAGGAACCTGACAAGAACAGTAGATCCTCTTCAGTCCAATACACTGTACTTGCTGGGAACAGACGCCAGTGCTATTTGTCTTATGTATGGCAATGGCAGCGCAATAGTGACTCTTCTTACCAGAAAACAACTCTTGCTTGTAGGACTAGAAACTGCATGTGATTCAACTCCATTTAGGACTGGGAAACAAACGCTAGCTCGCCTTACAAGAAACACACTCTGCTTTAGAGAAAAGAGCACTCTTCCACTCTACTGTGTTTCCTATAGAGCCAGAAGAGTGAGCTTGCTCAGAACAAAAGAACTGTGCTTCCTACACACGGGCCATAACTAGTTCAACTCTGCTTAGGAAACTGACAAGAACAGTAGCTCCTCTTCAGTCCGATACACTGTACTTGCTGGGAACAGACGCGAGTGCTATTTGCACTGTGTATGGCAATGGGAGCGCAATAGTGACTTTCCTTATTAGAAAACAACTCTTGATTGTAGGACCAGAAACTGCATATGATCAACTCCATTTAGGACTGGGAAACAAATGCTAGCTCGCCTTACATGAAACACACTCTGCTTTTGAGAAAAGAGCACTCTTCTACTCTACTGTGTTTCCTATGGGGTCCAAAAAGTGAGCTTGCTCAGAACAAAAGAACTGTGCTTCCTACACGCACGGACCATGTCTAGTTCAATTCTGCTTAGAAAACTGACAAGAACAGTAGCTCCTATTCAGTCCAATACACTGTACTTGCTGGGAAAAGACGCGAGTCCTATTTGCCTTGTAAAGGGCAATGGGAGTGCAGTAGTGACTTTCCTTACCAGAAAACAACTCTTGTTCATAGGACCATAAACTGCATGTGATTCAACTCCATTTAAGACTAGGAAAGAAACGCTAGCTCGCCTTACAAAAACACACTCTGCTTTTGAGAAAAGAGCACTCTTCTACTCTATTGTGTTTCCTATCGGGTCCGAACAGTGAGCTTGCTCAGAACAAAAGAACTGTGCTTCCAACACACACGGGCCATATCTAGTTCAACTCTGCTTAGGAAACCAACAAGAACAGTAGCTCCTCTTCAGTCCAATACACTGTACTTGCGGGAAACAGACGCGAGTGCTATTTGCACTGTGTATGGCATTGGAGCACAATAGTGACTTGTCTTACCAGAAAACAAATCCTGCTCGTAGGACCAGAAACTGCATGTGATTCCACTCCATTTAGGACTGGGAAACAAACGCTAGCTCGCCTTGCAAGAAACACATTCTGCTTTAGAGAAAAGAGCACTCTTCTACTCTACTGTGTTTCCTATGGGGTCCAAACAGTGAGCTTGCTCAGAACAAAAGAACTGTGCTTCCTACACAAGCGGGCCATATCTAGTTCAACTCTGCTTAGGAAACTGACAAGAACAGTAGCTCCTCTTCAGTCCGATACACTGTACTTGCTGGGAACATACGTGAGAGCTCTTTGCACTATGTATGGCAAGGGGAGCACATTAGTGACTTTCCTTACCAGAAAACAACTCTTGCTCTTAGGACCAGAAACTGCATGTGATTCAACTCCATTTAGGACTGGGAAACAAACGCTAGCTCGCCTTCCAAGAAACACACTCTGCTTTAGAGAAAAGAGCACTCTTCCACTCTACTGTGTTTCCTATAGGGCCAGAACAGTGAGCTTGCTCAGAACAAAAGAACTGTGCTTCCTACACACACGGGCCCTATCTAGTTCAACTCTGCTTATGAAACTGAGAAGAACAGTAGCTCCTTTTCAGTCCAATACACTGTACTTGCTGGGAACAGACGGGAGGGCTATTTGCACTGTGTATGGCAATGGGAGTGCAATAGTGACTTTCCTTACCAGAAAACAACTCTTGCTCGTAGGACCAGAAACTGCATGTGATTCCACTCCATTTAGGACTGGGAAACAAACGCTAGCTCGCCTTACAAGAAACACACTCTGCTTTAGAGAAAAGAGCACTCTTCCACTCTACTGTGTTTCCTATAGGGCCAGAACAGTGAGCTTGCTCAGAACAAAAGAACTGTGCTTCCTACACACGGGACATAACTAGTTCAACTCTGCTTAGGAAACTGACAAGAACAGTAGCTCCTCTTCAGTCCGATATATTGTACTTGCTGGGAACAGACGCGAATGCTATTTGCACTGTGAATGGCAAGGGGAGCGCAATAGTGACTTTCCTTATTAGAAAACAACTCTTGATCGTAGGACCAGAAACTGCATATGATCAACTCCATTTAGGACTGGGAAACAAATGCTAGCTCGCCTTACATGAAACACACTCTGCTTTTGAGAAAAGAGCACTCTTCTACTCTACTGTGTTTCCTATGGGGTCCAAAAAGTGAGCTTGCTCAGAACAAAAGAACTGTGCTTCCTAGACGCTCGGACCATATCTAGTTCAATTCTGCTTAGTAAACTGACAAGAACAGTAGCTCCTATTCAGTCCAATACACTGTATTTGCTGGGAAAAGACGCGAGTGCTATTTGCCTTGTAAAGGGCAATGGGAGCGCAATAGTGACTTTCCTTACCAGAAAACAACTCTTGTTCATAGGACCAGAAACTGCATGTGATTCAACTCCATTTAGGACTAGGAAACAAACGCTAGCTCGCCTTACAAAAACACACTCTGCTTTTGAGAAAAGAGCACTCTTCTACTCTACTGTGTTTCCTAAGTGATCCGAAAAGTGAGCTTGCTCAGAACAAAAGAACTGTGCTTCCTACACACACGGCCATATCTAGTTCAATTCTGCTTAGGAACCTGACAAGAACAGTAGATCTTCTACAGTCCAATACACTGTACTTGCTGGGAACAGACGCCAGTGCTATTAGTCCTGTGTATGGCAATGGCAGCGCAATAGTGACTCTTCTTACCAGAAAAAAACTCTTGCTCGTAGGACCAGAAACTGCATGTGATTCAACTCCATTTAGGACTGGGAAACAAATGCTAGCTCGCCTTACATGAAACACACTCTGCATTTGAGAAAAGAGCACTCTTCTACTCTATTGTGTTTCCTATCGGGTCCGAACAGTGAGCTTGCTCAGAACAAAAGAACTGTGCTGCCTACACACACGGGCCATATCTAGTTCAACTCTGCTTAGGAAACCAACAAGAACAGTAGCTCCTCTTCAGTCCAATACACTGTACTTGCGGGGAACAGACGCGAGTGCTATTTGCACTGTGTATTGCATTGGAGCACAATAGTGACTTGTCTTACCAGAAAACAAATCCTGCTCGTAGGACCAGAAACTGCATGTGATTCCACTCCATTTAGGACTGGGAAACAAACGCTAGCTCGCCTTACAAGAAACACATTCTGCTTTAGAGAAAAGAGCACTCTTCTACTCTATTGTGTTTCCTATGGGGTCCAAACAGTGAGCTTGCTCAGAACAAAAGAACTGTGCTTCCTACACACGCGGGCCATATCTAGTTCAACTCTGCTTAGGAAACTGACAAGAACAGTAGCTCCTCTTCAGTCCGATACACTGTACTTGCTGGGAACAGACGTGAGAGCTCTTTGCACTATGTATGGCAAGGGGAGCACAATAGTGACTTTCCTTACCAGAAAACAACTCTTGCTCTTAGGACCAGAAACTGCATGTGATTCAACTCCATTTAGGACTGGGAAACAAACGCTAGCTCGCCTTACAAGAAACACACTCTGCTTTAGAGAAAAGAGCACTCTTCTACTCTACTGTGTTTCCTATGGTGTCCGAACAGTGAGCTTGCTCAGAACAAAAGAACTGTGCTTCCTACACACACGGCCATATCTAGTTCAATTCTGCTTAGGAACCTGACAAGAACAGTAGATCCTCTTCAGTCCAATACACTGTACTTGCTGGGAACAGACGCCAGTGCTATTTGTCCTACGTATGGCAATGGCAGCGCAATAGTGACTCTTCTTACCAGAAAACAACTCTTGCTCGTAGGACTAGAAACTGCATGTGATTCAACTCCATTTAGGACTGAGAAACAAACGCTAGCTCCACTTCCAAGAAACACACTCTGCTTTAGAGAAAAGAGCACTCTTCCACTCTACTGTGTTTCGTATAGGGCCAGAACAGTGAGCTTGCTCAGAACAAAAGAACTGTGCTTCATACACACACGGGCCCTATCTAGTTCAACTCTGCTTAGGAAACTGAGAAGAACAGTAGCTCCTTTTCAGTCCAATACACTGTACTTGCTGGGAACAGACGGGAGGGCTATTTGCCCTGTGTATGGCAATGGGAGCGCAATAGTGACTTTCCTTACCAGAAAACAACTCCTGCTCGTAGGTCCAGAAACTGCATGTGATTCCACATCATTTAGGACTGGGAAACAAACGCTAGCTCGCGTTACAAGAAACACATTCTGCTTTAGAGAAAAGAGCACTCTTCTACTCTACTGTGTTTCCTATGGGGTCCAAAGAGTGAGCTTGCTCAGACAAAAGAACTGTGCTTCCTACACACGCGGGCCATATCTAGTTCAACTCTGCTTAGGAAACTGACAAGAACAGTAGCTCCTCTTCAGTCCGATACACTGTACTTGCTGGAAACAGACGTGAGAGCTATTTCCACTATGTATGGTAAGGGGAGCACAATAGTGACTTTCCTTACCAGAAAACAACTCTTGCTCTTAGGACCAGAAACTGCATTTGATTCAACTCCATTTAGGACTGGGAAACAAACCCTAGCTCGCCTTTCAAGAAACACACTCTGCTTTAGAGAAAAGATCACTCTTCTACTCTACTGTGTTTCCTATGGTGTCCGAACAGTGAGCTTGCTCAGAACAAAAGAACTGTGCTTCCTACACACACGGCCATATCTAGTTCAATTCTGCTTAGGAACCTGACAAGAACAGTAGATCCTCTTCAGTCCAATACACTGTACTTGCTGGGAACAGACGCCAGTGCTATTTGTCTTATGTATGGCAATGGCAGCGCAATAGTGACTCTTCTTACCAGAAAACAACTCTTGCTTGTAGGACTAGAAACTGCATGTGATTCAACTCCATTTAGGACTGGGAAACAAACGCTAGCTCGCCTTACAAGAAACACACTCTGCTTTAGAGAAAAGAGCACTCTTCCACTCTACTGTGTTTCCTATAGAGCCAGAAGAGTGAGCTTGCTCAGAACAAAAGAACTGTGCTTCCTACACACGGGCCATAACTAGTTCAACTCTGCTTAGGAAACTGACAAGAACAGTAGCTCCTCTTCAGTCCGATACACTGTACTTGCTGGGAACAGACGCGAGTGCTATTTGCACTGTGTATGGCAATGGGAGCGCAATAGTGACTTTCCTTATTAGAAAACAACTCTTGATTGTAGGACCAGAAACTGCATATGATCAACTCCATTTAGGACTGGGAAACAAATGCTAGCTCGCCTTACATGAAACACACTCTGCTTTTGAGAAAAGAGCACTCTTCTACTCTACTGTGTTTCCTATGGGGTCCAAAAAGTGAGCTTGCTCAGAACAAAAGAACTGTGCTTCCTACACGCACGGACCATGTCTAGTTCAATTCTGCTTAGAAAACTGACAAGAACAGTAGCTCCTATTCAGTCCAATACACTGTACTTGCTGGGAAAAGACGCGAGTCCTATTTGCCTTGTAAAGGGCAATGGGAGTGCAGTAGTGACTTTCCTTACCAGAAAACAACTCTTGTTCATAGGACCATAAACTGCATGTGATTCAACTCCATTTAAGACTAGGAAAGAAACGCTAGCTCGCCTTACAAAAACACACTCTGCTTTTGAGAAAAGAGCACTCTTCTACTCTATTGTGTTTCCTATCGGGTCCGAACAGTGAGCTTGCTCAGAACAAAAGAACTGTGCTTCCAACACACACGGGCCATATCTAGTTCAACTCTGCTTAGGAAACCAACAAGAACAGTAGCTCCTCTTCAGTCCAATACACTGTACTTGCGGGAAACAGACGCGAGTGCTATTTGCACTGTGTATGGCATTGGAGCACAATAGTGACTTGTCTTACCAGAAAACAAATCCTGCTCGTAGGACCAGAAACTGCATGTGATTCCACTCCATTTAGGACTGGGAAACAAACGCTAGCTCGCCTTGCAAGAAACACATTCTGCTTTAGAGAAAAGAGCACTCTTCTACTCTACTGTGTTTCCTATGGGGTCCAAACAGTGAGCTTGCTCAGAACAAAAGAACTGTGCTTCCTACACAAGCGGGCCATATCTAGTTCAACTCTGCTTAGGAAACTGACAAGAACAGTAGCTCCTCTTCAGTCCGATACACTGTACTTGCTGGGAACATACGTGAGAGCTCTTTGCACTATGTATGGCAAGGGGAGCACATTAGTGACTTTCCTTACCAGAAAACAACTCTTGCTCTTAGGACCAGAAACTGCATGTGATTCAACTCCATTTAGGACTGGGAAACAAACGCTAGCTCGCCTTCCAAGAAACACACTCTGCTTTAGAGAAAAGAGCACTCTTCCACTCTACTGTGTTTCCTATAGGGCCAGAACAGTGAGCTTGCTCAGAACAATAGAACTGTGCTTCCTACACACACGGGCCCTATCTAGTTCAACTCTGCTTATGAAACTGAGAAGAACAGTAGCTCCTTTTCAGTCCAATACACTGTACTTGCTGGGAACAGACGGGAGGGCTATTTGCACTGTGTATGGCAATGGGAGTGCAATAGTGACTTTCCTTACCAGAAAACAACTCTTGCTCGTAGGACCAGAAACTGCATGTGATTCCACTCCATTTAGGACTGGGAAACAAACGCTAGCTCGCCTTACAAGAAACACACTCTGCTTTAGAGAAAAGAGCACTCTTCCACTCTACTGTGTTTCCTATAGGGCCAGAACAGTGAGCTTGCTCAGAACAAAAGAACTGTGCTTCCTACACACGGGACATAACTAGTTCAACTCTGCTTAGGAAACTGACAAGAACAGTAGCTCCTCTTCAGTCCGATATATTGTACTTGCTGGGAACAGACGCGAATGCTATTTGCACTGTGAATGGCAAGGGGAGCGCAATAGTGACTTTCCTTATTAGAAAACAACTCTTGATCGTAGGACCAGAAACTGCATATGATCAACTCCATTTAGGACTGGGAAACAAATGCTAGCTCGCCTTACATGAAACACACTCTGCTTTTGAGAAAAGAGCACTCTTCTACTCTACTGTGTTTCCTATGGGGTCCAAAAAGTGAGCTTGCTCAGAACAAAAGAACTGTGCTTCCTACACGCACGGACCATGTCTAGTTCAATTCTGCTTAGAAAACTGACAAGAACAGTAGCTCCTATTCAGTCCAATACACTGTACTTGCTGGGAAAAGACGCGAGTCCTATTTGCCTTGTAAAGGGCAATGGGAGTGCAGTAGTGACTTTCCTTACCAGAAAACAACTCTTGTTCATAGGACCATAAACTGCATGTGATTCAACTCCATTTAAGACTAGGAAAGAAACGCTAGCTCGCCTTACAAAAACACACTCTGCTTTTGAGAAAAGAGCACTCTTCTACTCTATTGTGTTTCCTATCGGGTCCGAACAGTGAGCTTGCTCAGAACAAAAGAACTGTGCTTCCAACACACACGGGCCATATCTAGTTCAACTCTGCTTAGGAAACCAACAAGAACAGTAGCTCCTCTTCAGTCCAATACACTGTACTTGCGGGAAACAGACGCGAGTGCTATTTGCACTGTGTATGGCATTGGAGCACAATAGTGACTTGTCTTACCAGAAAACAAATCCTGCTCGTAGGACCAGAAACTGCATGTGATTCCACTCCATTTAGGACTGGGAAACAAACGCTAGCTCGCCTTGCAAGAAACACATTCTGCTTTAGAGAAAAGAGCACTCTTCTACTCTACTGTGTTTCCTATGGGGTCCAAACAGTGAGCTTGCTCAGAACAAAAGAACTGTGCTTCCTACACAAGCGGGCCATATCTAGTTCAACTCTGCTTAGGAAACTGACAAGAACAGTAGCTCCTCTTCAGTCCGATACACTGTACTTGCTGGGAACATACGTGAGAGCTCTTTGCACTATGTATGGCAAGGGGAGCACATTAGTGACTTTCCTTACCAGAAAACAACTCTTGCTCTTAGGACCAGAAACTGCATGTGATTCAACTCCATTTAGGACTGGGAAACAAACGCTAGCTCGCCTTCCAAGAAACACACTCTGCTTTAGAGAAAAGAGCACTCTTCCACTCTACTGTGTTTCCTATAGGGCCAGAACAGTGAGCTTGCTCAGAACAAAAGAACTGTGCTTCCTACACACACGGGCCCTATCTAGTTCAACTCTGCTTATGAAACTGAGAAGAACAGTAGCTCCTTTTCAGTCCAATACACTGTACTTGCTGGGAACAGACGGGAGGGCTATTTGCACTGTGTATGGCAATGGGAGTGCAATAGTGACTTTCCTTACCAGAAAACAACTCTTGCTCGTAGGACCAGAAACTGCATGTGATTCCACTCCATTTAGGACTGGGAAACAAACGCTAGCTCGCCTTACAAGAAACACACTCTGCTTTAGAGAAAAGAGCACTCTTCCACTCTACTGTGTTTCCTATAGGGCCAGAACAGTGAGCTTGCTCAGAACAAAAGAACTGTGCTTCCTACACACGGGACATAACTAGTTCAACTCTGCTTAGGAAACTGACAAGAACAGTAGCTCCTCTTCAGTCCGATATATTGTACTTGCTGGGAACAGACGCGAATGCTATTTGCACTGTGAATGGCAAGGGGAGCGCAATAGTGACTTTCCTTATTAGAAAACAACTCTTGATCGTAGGACCAGAAACTGCATATGATCAACTCCATTTAGGACTGGGAAACAAATGCTAGCTCGCCTTACATGAATCACACTCTGCTTTTGAGAAAAGAGCACTCTTCTACTCTACTGTGTTTCCTATGGGGTCCAAAAAGTGAGCTTGCTCAGAACAAAAGAACTGTGCTTCCTAGACGCTCGGACCATATCTAGTTCAATTCTGCTTAGTAAACTGACAAGAACAGTAGCTCCTATTCAGTCCAATACACTGTATTTGCTGGGAAAAGACGCGAGTGCTATTTGCCTTGTAAAGGGCAATGGGAGCGCAATAGTGACTTTCCTTACCAGAAAACAACTCTTGTTCATAGGACCAGAAACTGCATGTGATTCAACTCCATTTAGGACTAGGAAACAAACGCTAGCTCGCCTTACAAAAACACACTCTGCTTTTGAGAAAAGAGCACTCTTCTACTCTACTGTGTTTCCTAAGTGATCCGAAAAGTGAGCTTGCTCAGAACAAAAGAACTGTGCTTCCTACACACACGGCCATATCTAGTTCAATTCTGCTTAGGAACCTGACAAGAACAGTAGATCTTCTACAGTCCAATACACTGTACTTGCTGGGAACAGACGCCAGTGCTATTAGTCCTGTGTATGGCAATGGCAGCGCAATAGTGACTCTTCTTACCAGAAAAAAACTCTTGCTCGTAGGACCAGAAACTGCATGTGATTCAACTCCATTTAGGACTGGGAAACAAATGCTAGCTCGCCTTACATGAAACACACTCTGCATTTGAGAAAAGAGCACTCTTCTACTCTATTGTGTTTCCTATCGGGTCCGAACAGTGAGCTTGCTCAGAACAAAAGAACTGTGCTTCCTACACACACGGGCCATATCTAGTTCAACTCTGCTTAGGAAACCAACAAGAACAGTAGCTCCTCTTCAGTCCAATACACTGTACTTGCGGGGAACAGACGCGAGTGCTATTTGCACTGTGTATTGCATTGGAGCACAATAGTGACTTGTCTTACCAGAAAACAAATCCTGCTCGTAGGACCAGAAACTGCATGTGATTCCACTCCATTTAGGACTGGGAAACAAACGCTAGCTCGCCTTACAAGAAACACATTCTGCTTTAGAGAAAAGAGCACTCTTCTACTCTATTGTGTTTCCTATGGGGTCCAAACAGTGAGCTTGCTCAGAACAAAAGAACTGTGCTTCCTACACACGCGGGCCATATCTAGTTCAACTCTGCTTAGGAAACTGACAAGAACAGTAGCTCCTCTTCAGTCCGATACACTGTACTTGCTGGGAACAGACGTGAGAGCTCTTTGCACTATGTATGGCAAGGGGAGCACAATAGTGACTTTCCTTACCAGAAAACAACTCTTGCTCTTAGGACCAGAAACTGCATGTGATTCAACTCCATTTAGGACTGGGAAACAAACGCTAGCTCGCCTTACAAGAAACACACTCTGCTTTAGAGAAAAGAGCACTCTTCTACTCTACTGTGTTTCCTATGGTGTCCGAACAGTGAGCTTGCTCAGAACAAAAGAACTGTGCTTCCTACACACACGGCCATATCTAGTTCAATTCTGCTTAGGAACCTGACAAGAACAGTAGATCCTCTTCAGTCCAATACACTGTACTTGCTGGGAACAGACGCCAGTGCTATTTGTCCTACGTATGGCAATGGCAGCGCAATAGTGACTCTTCTTACCAGAAAACAACTCTTGCTCGTAGGACTAGAAACTGCATGTGATTCAACTCCATTTAGGACTGAGAAACAAACGCTAGCTCCACTTCCAAGAAACACACTCTGCTTTAGAGAAAAGAGCACTCTTCCACTCTACTGTGTTTCGTATAGGGCCAGAACAGTGAGCTTGCTCAGAACAAAAGAACTGTGCTTCATACACACACGGGCCCTATCTAGTTCAACTCTGCTTAGGAAACTGAGAAGAACAGTAGCTCCTTTTCAGTCCAATACACTGTACTTGCTGGGAACAGACGGGAGGGCTATTTGCCCTGTGTATGGCAATGGGAGCGCAATAGTGACTTTCCTTACCAGAAAACAACTCCTGCTCGTAGGTCCAGAAACTGCATGTGATTCCACATCATTTAGGACTGGGAAACAAACGCTAGCTCGCGTTACAAGAAACACATTCTGCTTTAGAGAAAAGAGCACTCTTCTACTCTACTGTGTTTCCTATGGGGTCCAAAGAGTGAGCTTGCTCAGACAAAAGAACTGTGCTTCCTACACACGCGGGCCATATCTAGTTCAACTCTGCTTAGGAAACTGACAAGAACAGTAGCTCCTCTTCAGTCCGATACACTGTACTTGCTGGAAACAGACGTGAGAGCTATTTCCACTATGTATGGTAAGGGGAGCACAATAGTGACTTTCCTTACCAGAAAACAACTCTTGCTCTTAGGACCAGAAACTGCATTTGATTCAACTCCATTTAGGACTGGGAAACAAACCCTAGCTCGCCTTTCAAGAAACACACTCTGCTTTAGAGAAAAGATCACTCTTCTACTCTACTGTGTTTCCTATGGTGTCCGAACAGTGAGCTTGCTCAGAACAAAAGAACTGTGCTTCCTACACACACGGCCATATCTAGTTCAATTCTGCTTAGGAACCTGACAAGAACAGTAGATCCTCTTCAGTCCAATACACTGTACTTGCTGGGAACAGACGCCAGTGCTATTTGTCTTATGTATGGCAATGGCAGCGCAATAGTGACTCTTCTTACCAGAAAACAACTCTTGCTTGTAGGACTAGAAACTGCATGTGATTCAACTCCATTTAGGACTGGGAAACAAACGCTAGCTCGCCTTACAAGAAACACACTCTGCTATAGAGAAAAGAGCACTCTTCCACTCTACTGTGTTTCCTATAGAGCCAGAAGAGTGAGCTTGCTCAGAACAAAAGAACTGTGCTTCCTTCACACGGGCCATAACTAGTTCAACTCTGCTTAGGAAACTGACAAGAACAGTAGCTCCTCTTCAGTCCGATACACTGTACTTGCTGGGAACAGACGCGAGTGCTATTTGCACTGTGTATGGCAATGGGAGCGCAATAGTGACTTTCCTTATTAGAAAACAACTCTTGATTGTAGGACCAGAAACTGCATATGATCAACTCCATTTAGGACTGGGAAACAAATGCTAGCTCGCCTTACATGAAACACACTCTGCTTTTGAGAAAAGAGCACTCTTCTACTCTACTGTGTTTCCTATGGGGTCCAAAAAGTGAGCTTGCTCAGAACAAAAGAACTGTGCTTCCTACACGCACGGACCATGTCTAGTTCAATTCTGCTTAGAAAACTGACAAGAACAGTAGCTCCTATTCAGTCCAATACACTGTACTTGCTGGGAAAAGACGCGAGTGCTATTTGCCTTGTAAAGGGCAATGGGAGCGCAGTAGTGACTTTCCTTACCAGAAAACAACTCTTGTTCATAGGACCAGAAACTGCATGTGATTCAACTCCATTTAAGACTAGGAAAGAAACGCTAGCTCGCCTTACAAAAACACACTCTGCTTTTGAGAAAAGAGCACTCTTCTACTCTATTGTGTTTCCTATCGGGTCCGAACAGTGAGCTTGCTCAGAACAAAAGAACTGTGCTTCCAACACACACGGGCCATATCTAGTTCAACTCTGCTTAGGAAACCAACAAGAACAGTAGCTCCTCTTCAGTCCAATACACTGTACTTGCGGGAAACAGACGCGAGTGCTATTTGCACTGTGTATGGCATTGGAGCACAATAGTGACTTGTCTTACCAGAAAACAAATCCTGCTTGTAGGACCAGAAACTGCATGTGATTCCACTCCATTTAGGACTGGGAAACAAACGCTAGCTCGCCTTGCAAGAAACACATTCTGCTTTAGAGAAAAGAGCACTCTTCTACTCTACTGTGTTTCCTATGGGGTCCAAACAGTGAGCTTGCTCAGAACAAAAGAACTGTGCTTCCTACACACGCGGGCCATATCTAGTTCAACTCTGCTTAGGAAACTGACAAGAACAGTAGCTCATCTTCAGTCCGATACACTGTACTTGCTGGGAACATACGTGAGAGCTCTTTGCACTATGTATGGCAAGGGGAGCACATTAGTGACTTTCCTTACCAGAAAACAACTCTTGCTCTTAGGACCAGAAACTGCATGTGATTCAATTCCATTTAGGACTGGGAAACAAACGCTAGCTCGCCTTCCAAGAAACACACTCTGCTTTAGAGAAAAGAGCACTCTTCCACTCTACTGTGTTTCCTATAGGGCCAGAACAGTGAGCTTGCTCAGAACAAAAGAACTGTGCTTCCTACACACACGGGCCCTATCTAGTTCAACTCTGCTTAGGAAACTGAGAAGAACAGTAGCTCCTTTTCAGTCCAATACACTGTACTTGCTGGGGACAGACGGGAGGGCTATTTGCACTGTGTATGGCAATGGGAGTGCAATAGTGACTTTCCTTACCAGAAAACAACTCTTGCTCGTAGGACCAGAAACTGCATGTGATTCCACTCCATTTAGGACTGGGAAACAAACGCTAGCTCGCCTTACAAGAAACACACTCTGCTTTAGAGAAAAGAGCACTCTTCCACTCTACTGTGTTTCCTATAGGGCCAGAACAGTGAGCTTGCTCAGAACAAAAGAACTGTGCTTCCTACACACGGGCCATAACTAGTTCAACTCTGCTTAGGAAACTGACAAGAACAGTAGCTCCTCTTCAGTCCGATATATTGTACTTGCTGGGATCAGACGCGAATGCTATTTGCACTGTGAATGGCAAGGGGAGTGCAATAGTGACTTTCCTTATTAGAAAACAACTCTTGATCGTAGGACCAGAAACTGCATATGATCAACTCCATTTAGGACTGGGAAACAAATGCTAGCTCGCCTTACATGAAACACACTCTGCTTTTGAGAAAAGAGCACTCTTCTACTCTACTGTGTTTCCTATGGGGTCCAAAAAGTGAGCTTGCTCAGAACAAAAGAACTGTGCTTCCTAGACGCTCGGACCATATCTAGTTCAACTCTGCTTAGGAAACTGACAAGAACAGTAGCTCCTCTTCAGTCCGATACACTGTACTTGCTGGGAACAGACGTGAGAGCTCTTTGCACTATGTATGGCAAGGGGAGCACAATAGTGACTTTCCTTACCAGAAAACAACTCTTGCTCTTAGGACCAGAAACTGCATGTGATTCAACTCCATTTAGGACTGGGAAACAAACGCTAGCTCGCCTTACAAGAAACACACTCTGCTTTAGAGAAAAGAGCACTCTTCTACTCTACTGTGTCTCCTATGGTGTCCGAACAGTGAGCTTGCTCAGAACAAAAGAACTGTGCTTCCTACACACACGGCCATATCTAGTTCAATTCTGCTTAGGAACCTGACAAGAACAGTAGATCCTCTTCAGTCCAATACACTGTACTTGCTGGGAACAGACGCCAGTGCTATTTGTCCTATGTATGGCAATGGCAGCGCAATAGTGACTCTTCTTACCAGAAAACAACTCTTGCTCGTAGGACTAGAAACTGCATGTGATTCAACTCCATTTAGGACTGAGAAACAAACGCTAGCTCCACTTCCAAGAAACACACTCTGCTTTAGAGAAAAGAGCACTCTTCCACTCTACTGTGTTTCGTATAGGGCCAGAACAGTGAGCTCGCTCAGAACAAAAGAACTGTGCTTCCTACACACACGGGCCCTATCTAGTTCAACTCTGCTTAGGAAACTGAGAAGAACAGTAGCTCCTTTTCAGTCCAATACACTGTACTTGCTGGGAACAGACGGGAGGGCTATTTGCACTGTGTATGGCAATGGGAGTGCAATAGTGACTTTCCTTACCAGAAAACAACTCTTGCTCGTAGGACCAGAAACTGCATGTGATTCCACTCCATTTAGGACTGGGAATCAAACGCTAGCTCGCCTTCCAAGAAACACACTCTGCTTTAGAGAAAAGAGCACTCTTCCACTCTACTGTGTTTCCTATAGGGCCAGAACAGTGAGCTTGCTCAGAACAAAAGAACTGTGCTTCCTACACACGGGCCATAACTAGTTCAACTCTGCTTAGGAAACTGACAAGAACAGTAGCTCCTCTTCAGTCCGATTCACTGTACTTGCTGGGAACAGACGCGAGTGCTATTTGTACTGTGTATGGCAAGGGGAGCGCAATAGTGACTTTCCTTATTAGAAAACAACTCTTGATCGTAGGACCAGAAACTGCATATGATCAACTCCATTTAGGACTGGGAAACAAATGCTAGCTCGCCTTACATGAAACACACTCTGCTTTTGAGAAAAGAGCACTCTTCTACTCTACTGTGTTTCCTATTGGGTCCAAAAAGTGAGCTTGCTCAGAACAAAAGAACTGTGCTTCCTAGACGCTCGGACCATATCTAGTTCAATTCTGCTTAGTAAACTGACAAGAACAGTAGCTCCTATTCAGTCCAATACACTGTATTTGCTGGGAAAAGACGCGAGTGCTATTTGCCTTGTAAAGGGCAATGGGAGCGCAATAGTGACTTTCCTTACCAGAAAACAACTCTTGTTCATAGGACCAGAAACTGCATGTGATTCAACTCCATTTAGGACTAGGAAACAAACGCTAGCTCGCCTTACAAAAACACACTCTGCTTTTGAGAAAAGAGCACTCTTCTACTCTACTGTGTTTCCTATGTGATCCGAAAAGTGAGCTTGCTCAGAACAAAAGAACTGTGCTTCCTACACACACGGCCATATCTAGTTCAATTCTGCTTAGGAACCTGACAAGAACAGTAGATCCTCTACAGTCCAATACACTGTACTTGCTGGGAACAGACGCCAGTGCTATTAGTCCTGTGTATGGCAATGGCAGCGCAATAGTGACTCTTCTTACCAGAAAACAACTCTTGCTCGTAGGACCAGAAACTGCATGTGATTCAACTCCATTTAGGACTGGGAAACAAATGCTAGCTCGCCTTACATGAAACACACTCTGCATTTGAGAAAAGAGCACTCTTCTACTCTATTGTGTTTCCTATCGGGTCCGAACAGTGAGCTTGTTCAGAACAAAAGAACTGTGCTTCCTACACACACGGGCCATATCTAGTTCAACTCTGCTTAGGAAACAAACAAGAACAGTAGCTCCTCTTCAGTCCAATACACTGTACTTGCGGGGAACAGACACGAGTGCTATTTGCACTGTGTATGGCATTGGAGCACAATAGTGACTTGTCTTACCAGAAAACAAATCCTGCTCGTAGGACCAGAAACTGCATGTGATTCCACTCCATTTAGGACTGGGAAACAAACGCTAGCTCGCCTTACAAGAAACACATTCTGCTTTAGAGAAAAGAGCACTCTTCTACTCTACTGTGTTTCCTATCGGGTCCAAACAGTGAGCTTGCTCAGAACAAAAGAACTGTGCTTCCTACACATGGGCCATATCTAGTTCAACTCTGCTTAGGAAACTGACAAGAACAGTAGCTCCTCTTCAGTCCGATACACTGTACTTGCTGGGAACAGACGTGAGAGCTCTTTGCACTATGTATGGCAAGGGGAGCACAATAGTGACTTTCCTTACCAGAAAACAACTCTTGCTCTTAGGACCAGAAACTGCATGTGATTCAACTCCATTTAGGACTGGGAAACAAACGCTAGCTCGCCTTCCAAGAAACACACTCTGCTTTAGAGAAAAGAGCACTCTTCTACTCTACTGTGTTTCCTATGGTGTCCGAACAGTGAGCTTGCTCAGAACAAAAGAACTGTGCTTCCTACACACACGGCCATATCTAGTTCAATTCTGCTTAGGAACCTGACAAGAACAGTAGATCCTCTTCAGTCCAATACACTGTACTTGCTGGGACCAGACGCCAGTGCTATTTGTCCTATGTATGGCAATGGCAGCGCAATAGTGACTCTTCTTACCAGAAAACAACTCTTGCTCGTAGGACTAGAAACTGCATGTGATTCAACTCCATTTAGGACTGAGAAACAAACGCTAGTTCCCCTTCCAAGAAACACACTCTGCTTTAGAGAAAAGAGCACTCTTCCACTCTACTGTGTTTCCTATAGGGCCAGAACAGTGAGCTTGCTCAGAACAAAAGAACTGTGCTTCCTACACACACGGGCCCTATCTAGTTCAACTCTGCTTAGGAAACTGAGAAGAACAGTAGCTCCTTTTCAGTTCAATACACTGTACTTGCTGGGAACAGACGGGAGGGCTATTTGCACTGTGTATGGCAATGGGAGTGCAATAGTGACTTTCCTTACCAGAAAACAACTCTTGCTCGTAGGACCAGAAACTGCATGTGATTCCACTCCATTAGGACTGGGAATCAAACGCTAGCTCGCCTTCCAAGAAACACACTCTGCTTTAGAGAAAAGAGCACTCTTCCACTCTACTGTGTTTCCTATAGGGCCAGAACAGTGAGCTTGCTCAGAACAAAATAACTGTGCTTCCTACACACGGGCCATAACTAGTTCAACTCTGCTTAGGAAACTGACAAGAACAGTAGCTCCTCTTCAGTCCGATACACTGTACTTGCTGGGAACAGACGCGAGTGCTATTTGCACTGTGTATGGCAAGGGGAGCGCAATAGTGACTTTCCTTACCAGAAAACAACTCTTGATCGTAGGACCAGAAACTGCATATGATCAACTCCATTTAGGACTGGGAAACAAATGCTAGCTTGCCTTACATGAAACACACTCTGCTTTTGAGAAAAGAGCACTCTTATACTCTACTGTGTTTCCTATGTGTTCCGAAAAGTGAGCTTGCTCAGAACAAAAGAACTGTGCTTCCTACACACACGGCCATATCTAGTTCAATTCTGCTTAGGAACCTGACAAGAACAGTAGATCCTCTACAGTCCAATACACTGTACTTGCTGGGAACAGACGCCAGTGCTATTAGTCCTGTGTATGGCAATGGCAGCGCAATAGTGACTTTCATTACCAGAAAACAACTCTTGCTCCTAAGACCAGAAATTTCATGTGATTCAACTCCATTTAAGACTGGGAAACAAATGCTAGCTAGCCTTACATGAAACACACTCTGCTTTTGAGAAAAGAGCACTCTTCTACTCTACTGTGTTTCCTATAGTGCCAGAATAGTGAGCTTGCTCAGAACAAAAGAACTGTGCTTCCTACACATGGGCCATATCTAGTTCAACTCTGCTTAGGAAACTGACAAGAACAGTAGCTCCTCTTCCGTCCAATACACTGTACTTGCGGGGAACAGACGCGAGTGCTATTTGCACTGTGTATGTCAATTGGAGCACAATAGTCGCTTGTCTTACCAGAAAACAACTCTTGCTCGTAGGACAAAAAACTGCATGTGACTCAACTCCATTTAGGACTGGGAAACAAACGCTAGCTCGACTTCCAAGAAACACACTCTGCTTTTGAGAAAAGAGCACTCTTCTACTCGACTGTGTTTCCTATGGGTTCCAAACAGTGAGCTTGCTCAGAACAAAAGAACTGTGCTTCCTACAGGCACGGACCAAATCTAGTTCAATTCTGCTTAGTAAACTGACAAGAACAGTATCTCCTATTCAGTCCAATACACTGTACTTGCTGGGAAAAGACGCGAGTGCTATTTGCCTTGTAAAGGGCAATGGGAGCGCAATAGTGACTTTCCTTACCAGAAAACAACTCTTGTTCATAGGACCAGAAACTGCATGTGATTCAACTCCATTTAGGACTAGGAAACAAACGCTAGCTCGCCTTACAAAAACACACTCTGCTTTTGAGAAAAGATCACTCTTCTACTCTATTGTGTTTCCTATGTGTTCCGAAAAGTGAGCTTGCTCAGAACAAAAAAACTGTGCTTCCTACACACACGGCCATATCTAGTTCAAGTCTGCTTAGGAACCTGACAAGAACAGTAGATCCTCTTCAATTCAATACACTGTACTTGCTGGGAACAGACGCCAGTGCTATTTGTCCTGTGTATGGCAATGGCAGCGCAATAGTGACTCTTCTTACCAGAAAACAAATCTTGCTCGTAGGACCAGAAACTGCATGTGATTCCACTCCATTTAGGACTGGGAAACAAACTCTAGCTCGCTTTAAAAGAAACACACTCTGCTTTTGAGAAAAGAGCACTCTTCTACTTTTCTGTGTTTCCTATAGGACCAGAACAGTGAGCTTGCTCAGAAAAAAAGAACTGTACTTATTACACACACGGGCCATATCTAGTTCAACTCTGCTTCGGAACCTGACAAGAACAGTAGCTCCTTTTCAGTCCAATACACTGTACTTGCTGGGAACAGACGGGAGGGCTATTTGCCCTGTGTATGGCAATGGGAGCGCAATAGTGACTTTCCTTACCAGAAAACAACTCCTGCTCGTAGGACCAGAAACTGCATGTGATTCCACTTCATTTAGGACTGGGAAACAAACGCTAGCTCGCGTTACAAGAAACACATTCTGCTTTAGAGAAAAGAGCACTCTTCTACTCTACTGTGTTTCCTATGGGGTCCAAACAGTGAGCTTGCTCAGAACAAAAGAACTGTGCTTCCTACACACGCGGGCCATATCTAGTTCAACTCTGCTTAGGAAACTGACAAGAACAGTAGCTCCTCTTCAGTCCGATACACTGTACTTGCTGGGATCAGACGTGAGAGCTATTTCCACTATGTATGGCAAGGGGAGCACAATAGTGACTTTCCTTACCAGAAAACAACTCTTGCTCTTAGGACCAGAAACTGCATGTGATTCAACTCCATTTAGGACTGGGAAACAAACGCTAGCTCGCCTTTCAAGAAACACACTCTGCTTTAGAGAAAAGAGCACTCTTCTACTCTACTGTGTTTCCTATGGTGTCCGAACAGTGAGCTTGCTCAGAACAAAAGAACTGTGCTTCCTACACACACGGCCATATCTAGTTCAATTCTGCTTAGGAACCTGACAAGAACAGTAGATCCTCTTCAGTCCAATACACTGTACTTGCTGGGAACAGACGCCAGTGCTATTTGTCTTATGTATGGCAATGGCAGCGCAATAGTGACTCTTCTTACCAGAAAACAACTCTTGCTTGTAGGACTAGAAACTGCATGTGATTCAACTCCATTTAGGACTGGGAAACAAACGCTAGCTCGCCTTACAAGAAACACACTCTGCTTTAGAGAAAAGAGCACTCTTCCACTCTACTGTGTTTCCTATAGAGCCTGAAGAGTGAGCTTGCTCAGAACAAAAGAACTGTGCTTCCTACACACGGGCCATAACTAGTTCAACTCTGCTTAGGAAACTGACAAGAACAGTAGCTCCTCTTCAGTCCGATACACTGTACTTGCTGGGAACAGACGCGAGTGCTATTGGCACTGTGTATGGCAATGGGAGCGCAATAGTGACTTTCTTTATTAGAAAACAACTCTTGATTGTAGGACCAGAAACTGCATATGATCAACTCCATTTAGGACTGGGAAACAAATGCTAGCTCGCCTTACATGAAACACACTCTGCTTTTGAGAAAAGAGCACACTCTTCTACTCTACTGTGTTTCCTATGGGGTCCAAACAGTGAGCTTGCTCAGAACAAAAGAACTGTGCTTCCTACACGCACGGACCCTGTCTAGTTCAATTCTGCTTAGAAAACTGACAAGAACAGTAGCTCCTATTCAGTCCAATACACTGTACTTGCTGGGAAAAGACGCGAGTGCTATTTGCCTTGTAAAGGGCAATGGGAGCGCAATAGTGACTTTCCTTACCAGAAAACAACTCTTGTTCATAGGACCAGAAACTGCATGTGATTCAACTCCATTTAAGACTAGGAAAGAAACGCTAGCTCGCCTTACAAAAACACACTCTGCTTTTGAGAAAAGAGCACTCTTCTACTCTACTGTGTTTCCTATATGTTCCGAAAAGTGAGCTTGCTCAGAACAAAAGAACTGTGCTTCCTACACACACGGCCATATCTAGTTCAATTCTGCTTAGGAACCTGGCAAGAACAGTAGATCCTCTACAGTCCAATACACAGTACTTGCTGGGAACAGACGCCAGTGCTATTAGTCCTGTGTATGGCAATGGCAGCGCAATAGTGACTCTTCTTACCAGAAAACAACTCTTGCTCGTAGGACCAGAAACTGCATGTGATTCAACTCCATTTAGGACTGGGAAACAAATGCTAGCTCGCATTACATGAAACACACTCTGCATTTGAGAAAAGAGCACTCTTCTACTCTATTGTGTTTCCTATCGGGTCCGAACAGTGAGCTTGCTCAGAACAAAAGAACTGTGCTTCCTACACACACGGGCCCTATCTAGTTCAACTCTGCTTAGGAAACTGAGAAGAACAGTAGCTCCTTTTCAGTCCAAAACACTGTACTTGCTGGGAACAGACGGGAGGGCTATTTGCACTATGTATGGCAAGGGGAGCGCAATAGTGACTTTCCTTACCAGAAAACAACTCTTGCTCTTAGGACCAGAAACTGCATGTGATTCAACTACATTTAGGACTGGGAAACAAACGCTAGCTCGCCTTACAAGAAACACACTCTGCTTTTGAGAAAAGAGCACTCTTATGCTCTACTGTGTTTCCTATGGGGTCCGAACAGTGAGCTTGCTCAGAACAAAAGAACTGTGCTTCCTACACACACGGGCCATATCTAGTTCAACTCTGCTGAGGAAACTCACAAGAACACTAGATCCTCTTCAGTCCAATACACTGTACTTGCTGGGAACAGACGCCAGTGCGATTTGTCCTGTGTATGGCAGTTGCAGCGCAATAGTTACTCTTCTTACCAGAAAAAAACTCTTGCTCGTAGGACCAGAAACTGCATGTGATTCAACTCCATTTAGGACTGGGAAACAAAAGCTAGCTCACATTACAAGAAACACACTCTGATTTAGAAAAAAGAGCACTCTTCTACTCTACTGTGTTTCCTTTAGGGCCAAAACAGTGAGCTTGCTCAGAACAAAAGAACTGTGCTTCCTACACACGGGCCATATCTAGTTCAATTCTGCTTAGGAAACTTACAAGAACAGTAGCTCCTATTCAGTCCAATACACTGTACTTGCTGGGAAAAGACGCGAGTGCTATTTGCCTTGTAAATGGCAATGGGAGCGCAATAGTGACTTTCCTTACCAGAAAACAACTCTTGTTCATAGGACCAGAAACTGCATGTGATTCAACTCCATTTAAGACTAGGAAAGAAACGCTAGCTCGCCTTAAAAAAACACACTCTGCTTTTGAGAAAAGAGCACTCTTCTACTCTACTGTGTTTCCTATATGTTCCGAAAAGTGAGCTTGCTCAGAACAAAAGAACTGTGCTTCCTACACACACGGCCATATCTAGTTCAATTCTGCTTAGGAACCTGACAAGAACAGTAGATCCTCTACAGTCCAATACACTGTACTTGCTGGGAACAGACGCCAGTGCTATTAGTCCTGTGTATGGCAATGGCAGCGCAATAGTGACTCTTCTTACCAGAAAAAAACTCTTGCTCATAGGACCAGAAACTGCATGTGATTCAACTCCATTTAGGACTGGGAAACAAACGCTAGCTCGCCTTAAAAGAAACACACTCTGCTTTTGAGAAAAGAGCACTCTTCTACTCTACTGTGTTTCCTACAGGGCCAGAACAGTGAGCTTGCTCAGAACAAAAGAACTGTGCTTCCTACACACACGGGCCCTATCTAGTTCAATTCTGCTTAGGAAACTGACAAGAACAGTAGCTCCTCTTCAGTCCAATACACTGTACTTGCTGGGACCAGACGCCAGTGCTATTTGTCCTATGTATGGCAATGGCAGCGCAATAGTGACTCTTCTTACCAGAAAACAACTCTTGCTCGTAGGACTAGAAACTGCATGTGATTCAACTCCATTTAGGACTGAGAAACAAACGCTAGTTCCCCTTCCAAGAAACACACTCTGCTTTAGAGAAAAGAGCACTCTTCCACTCTACTGTGTTTCCTATAGGGCCAGAACAGTGAGCTTGCTCAGAACAAAAGAACTGTGCTTCCTACACACACGGGCCCTATCTAGTTCAACTCTGCTTAGGAAACTGAGAAGAACAGTAGCTCCTTTTCAGTTCAATACACTGTACTTGCTGGGAACAGACGGGAGGGCTATTTGCACTGTGTATGGCAATGGGAGTGCAATAGTGACTTTCCTTACCAGAAAACAACTCTTGCTCGTAGGACCAGAAACTGCATGTGATTCCACTCCATTAGGACTGGGAATCAAACGCTAGCTCGCCTTCCAAGAAACACACTCTGCTTTAGAGAAAAGAGCACTCTTCCACTCTACTGTGTTTCCTATAGGGCCAGAACAGTGAGCTTGCTCAGAACAAAATAACTGTGCTTCCTACACACGGGCCATAACTAGTTCAACTCTGCTTAGGAAACTGACAAGAACAGTAGCTCCTCTTCAGTCCGATACACTGTACTTGCTGGGAACAGACGCGAGTGCTATTTGCACTGTGTATGGCAAGGGGAGCGCAATAGTGACTTTCCTTACCAGAAAACAACTCTTGATCGTAGGACCAGAAACTGCATATGATCAACTCCATTTAGGACTGGGAAACAAATGCTAGCTTGCCTTACATGAAACACACTCTGCTTTTGAGAAAAGAGCACTCTTATACTCTACTGTGTTTCCTATGTGTTCCGAAAAGTGAGCTTGCTCAGAACAAAAGAACTGTGCTTCCTACACACACGGCCATATCTAGTTCAATTCTGCTTAGGAACCTGACAAGAACAGTAGATCCTCTACAGTCCAATACACTGTACTTGCTGGGAACAGACGCCAGTGCTATTAGTCCTGTGTATGGCAATGGCAGCGCAATAGTGACTTTCATTACCAGAAAACAACTCTTGCTCCTAAGACCAGAAATTTCATGTGATTCAACTCCATTTAAGACTGGGAAACAAATGCTAGCTAGCCTTACATGAAACACACTCTGCTTTTGAGAAAAGAGCACTCTTCTACTCTACTGTGTTTCCTATAGTGCCAGAATAGTGAGCTTGCTCAGAACAAAAGAACTGTGCTTCCTACACATGGGCCATATCTAGTTCAACTCTGCTTAGGAAACTGACAAGAACAGTAGCTCCTCTTCCGTCCAATACACTGTACTTGCGGGGAACAGACGCGAGTGCTATTTGCACTGTGTATGTCAATTGGAGCACAATAGTCGCTTGTCTTACCAGAAAACAACTCTTGCTCGTAGGACAAAAAACTGCATGTGACTCAACTCCATTTAGGACTGGGAAACAAACGCTAGCTCGACTTCCAAGAAACACACTCTGCTTTTGAGAAAAGAGCACTCTTCTACTCGACTGTGTTTCCTATGGGTTCCAAACAGTGAGCTTGCTCAGAACAAAAGAACTGTGCTTCCTACAGGCACGGACCAAATCTAGTTCAATTCTGCTTAGTAAACTGACAAGAACAGTATCTCCTATTCAGTCCAATACACTGTACTTGCTGGGAAAAGACGCGAGTGCTATTTGCCTTGTAAAGGGCAATGGGAGCGCAATAGTGACTTTCCTTACCAGAAAACAACTCTTGTTCATAGGACCAGAAACTGCATGTGATTCAACTCCATTTAGGACTAGGAAACAAACGCTAGCTCGCCTTACAAAAACACACTCTGCTTTTGAGAAAAGATCACTCTTCTACTCTATTGTGTTTCCTATGTGTTCCGAAAAGTGAGCTTGCTCAGAACAAAAAAACTGTGCTTCCTACACACACGGCCATATCTAGTTCAAGTCTGCTTAGGAACCTGACAAGAACAGTAGATCCTCTTCAATTCAATACACTGTACTTGCTGGGAACAGACGCCAGTGCTATTTGTCCTGTGTATGGCAATGGCAGCGCAATAGTGACTCTTCTTACCAGAAAACAAATCTTGCTCGTAGGACCAGAAACTGCATGTGATTCCACTCCATTTAGGACTGGGAAACAAACTCTAGCTCGCTTTAAAAGAAACACACTCTGCTTTTGAGAAAAGAGCACTCTTCTACTTTTCTGTGTTTCCTATAGGACCAGAACAGTGAGCTTGCTCAGAAAAAAAGAACTGTACTTATTACACACACGGGCCATATCTAGTTCAACTCTGCTTCGGAACCTGACAAGAACAGTAGCTCCTTTTCAGTCCAATACACTGTACTTGCTGGGAACAGACGGGAGGGCTATTTGCCCTGTGTATGGCAATGGGAGCGCAATAGTGACTTTCCTTACCAGAAAACAACTCCTGCTCGTAGGACCAGAAACTGCATGTGATTCCACTTCATTTAGGACTGGGAAACAAACGCTAGCTCGCGTTACAAGAAACACATTCTGCTTTAGAGAAAAGAGCACTCTTCTACTCTACTGTGTTTCCTATGGGGTCCAAACAGTGAGCTTGCTCAGAACAAAAGAACTGTGCTTCCTACACACGCGGGCCATATCTAGTTCAACTCTGCTTAGGAAACTGACAAGAACAGTAGCTCCTCTTCAGTCCGATACACTGTACTTGCTGGGATCAGACGTGAGAGCTATTTCCACTATGTATGGCAAGGGGAGCACAATAGTGACTTTCCTTACCAGAAAACAACTCTTGCTCTTAGGACCAGAAACTGCATGTGATTCAACTCCATTTAGGACTGGGAAACAAACGCTAGCTCGCCTTTCAAGAAACACACTCTGCTTTAGAGAAAAGAGCACTCTTCTACTCTACTGTGTTTCCTATGGTGTCCGAACAGTGAGCTTGCTCAGAACAAAAGAACTGTGCTTCCTACACACACGGCCATATCTAGTTCAATTCTGCTTAGGAACCTGACAAGAACAGTAGATCCTCTTCAGTCCAATACACTGTACTTGCTGGGAACAGACGCCAGTGCTATTTGTCTTATGTATGGCAATGGCAGCGCAATAGTGACTCTTCTTACCAGAAAACAACTCTTGCTTGTAGGACTAGAAACTGCATGTGATTCAACTCCATTTAGGACTGGGAAACAAACGCTAGCTCGCCTTACAAGAAACACACTCTGCTTTAGAGAAAAGAGCACTCTTCCACTCTACTGTGTTTCCTATAGAGCCTGAAGAGTGAGCTTGCTCAGAACAAAAGAACTGTGCTTCCTACACACGGGCCATAACTAGTTCAACTCTGCTTAGGAAACTGACAAGAACAGTAGCTCCTCTTCAGTCCGATACACTGTACTTGCTGGGAACAGACGCGAGTGCTATTGGCACTGTGTATGGCAATGGGAGCGCAATAGTGACTTTCTTTATTAGAAAACAACTCTTGATTGTAGGACCAGAAACTGCATATGATCAACTCCATTTAGGACTGGGAAACAAATGCTAGCTCGCCTTACATGAAACACACTCTGCTTTTGAGAAAAGAGCACACTCTTCTACTCTACTGTGTTTCCTATGGGGTCCAAACAGTGAGCTTGCTCAGAACAAAAGAACTGTGCTTCCTACACGCACGGACCCTGTCTAGTTCAATTCTGCTTAGAAAACTGACAAGAACAGTAGCTCCTATTCAGTCCAATACACTGTACTTGCTGGGAAAAGACGCGAGTGCTATTTGCCTTGTAAAGGGCAATGGGAGCGCAATAGTGACTTTCCTTACCAGAAAACAACTCTTGTTCATAGGACCAGAAACTGCATGTGATTCAACTCCATTTAAGACTAGGAAAGAAACGCTAGCTCGCCTTACAAAAACACACTCTGCTTTTGAGAAAAGAGCACTCTTCTACTCTACTGTGTTTCCTATATGTTCCGAAAAGTGAGCTTGCTCAGAACAAAAGAACTGTGCTTCCTACACACACGGCCATATCTAGTTCAATTCTGCTTAGGAACCTGGCAAGAACAGTAGATCCTCTACAGTCCAATACACAGTACTTGCTGGGAACAGACGCCAGTGCTATTAGTCCTGTGTATGGCAATGGCAGCGCAATAGTGACTCTTCTTACCAGAAAACAACTCTTGCTCGTAGGACCAGAAACTGCATGTGATTCAACTCCATTTAGGACTGGGAAACAAATGCTAGCTCGCATTACATGAAACACACTCTGCATTTGAGAAAAGAGCACTCTTCTACTCTATTGTGTTTCCTATCGGGTCCGAACAGTGAGCTTGCTCAGAACAAAAGAACTGTGCTTCCTACACACACGGGCCCTATCTAGTTCAACTCTGCTTAGGAAACTGAGAAGAACAGTAGCTCCTTTTCAGTCCAAAACACTGTACTTGCTGGGAACAGACGGGAGGGCTATTTGCACTGTGTATGGCAATGGGAGTGCAATAGTGACTTTCCTTACCAGAAAACAACTCTTGCTCGTAGGACCAGAAACTGCATGTGATTCCACTCCATTTAGGACTGGGAAACAAATGCTAGCTCGCCTTACAAGAAACACATTCTGCTTTGGAGAAAAGAGCACTCTTCTACTCTACTGTGTTTCCTATGGGGTCCAAACAGTGAGCTTGCTCAGAACAAAAGAACTGTGCTTCCTACACACGCAGGC
This sequence comes from Peromyscus eremicus, assembly GCF_949786415.1. NCBI lineage: Eukaryota > Metazoa > Chordata > Mammalia > Rodentia > Cricetidae > Peromyscus > Peromyscus eremicus. Next base: position 133,331 of record NW_026735316.1, read on the forward strand.
CATATCTAGTTCAACTCTGCTTAGGAAACTGACAAGAACAGTAGCTCCTCTTCAGTCCGATACACTGTACTTGCTGGGAACAGACGTGAGAGCTATTTGCACTATGTATGGCAAGGGGAGCGCAATAGTGACTTTCCTTACCAGAAAACAACTCTTGCTCTTAGGACCAGAAACTGCATGTGATTCAACTACATTTAGGACTGGGAAACAAACGCTAGCTCGCCTTACAAGAAACACACTCTGCTTTTGAGAAAAGAGCACTCTTATGCTCTACTGTGTTTCCTATGGGGTCCGAACAGTGAGCTTGCTCAGAACAAAAGAACTGTGCTTCCTACACACACGGGCCATATCTAGTTCAACTCTGCTGAGGAAACTCACAAGAACACTAGATCCTCTTCAGTCCAATACACTGTACTTGCTGGGAACAGACGCCAGTGCGATTTGTCCTGTGTATGGCAGTTGCAGCGCAATAGTTACTCTTCTTACCAGAAAAAAACTCTTGCTCGTAGGACCAGAAACTGCATGTGATTCAACTCCATTTAGGACTGGGAAACAAAAGCTAGCTCACATTACAAGAAACACACTCTGATTTAGAAAAAAGAGCACTCTTCTACTCTACTGTGTTTCCTTTAGGGCCAAAACAGTGAGCTTGCTCAGAACAAAAGAACTGTGCTTCCTACACACGGGCCATATCTAGTTCAATTCTGCTTAGGAAACTTACAAGAACAGTAGCTCCTATTCAGTCCAATACACTGTACTTGCTGGGAAAAGACGCGAGTGCTATTTGCCTTGTAAATGGCAATGGGAGCGCAATAGTGACTTTCCTTACCAGAAAACAACTCTTGTTCATAGGACCAGAAACTGCATGTGATTCAACTCCATTTAAGACTAGGAAAGAAACGCTAGCTCGCCTTAAAAAAACACACTCTGCTTTTGAGAAAAGAGCACTCTTCTACTCTACTGTGTTTCCTATATGTTCCGAAAAGTGAGCTTGCTCAGAACAAAAGAACTGTGCTTCCTACACACACGGCCATATCTAGTTCAATTCTGCTTAGGAACCTGACAAGAACAGTAGATCCTCTACAGTCCAATACACTGTACTTGCTGGGAACAGACGCCAGTGCTATTAGTCCTGTGTATGGCAATGGCAGCGCAATAGTGACTCTTCTTACCAGAAAAAAACTCTTGCTCATAGGACCAGAAACTGCATGTGATTCAACTCCATTTAGGACTGGGAAACAAACGCTAGCTCGCCTTAAAAGAAACACACTCTGCTTTTGAGAAAAGAGCACTCTTCTACTCTACTGTGTTTCCTACAGGGCCAGAACAGTGAGCTTGCTCAGAACAAAAGAACTGTGCTTCCTACACACACGGGCCCTATCTAGTTCAATTCTGCTTAGGAAACTGACAAGAACAGTAGCTCCTCTTCAGTCCGATACACTGTACTTGCTGGGAACAGAAGCGAGTGCTATTTGCACTGTGTATGGCAAGGGGAGCGCAATAGTGACTTTCCTTACCAGAAAACAACTCTTGATCGTAGGACCAGAAACTGCATATGATCAACTCCATTTAGGACTGGGAAACAAATGCTAGCTCGCCTTACATGAAACACACTCTGCTTTGAGAAAAGAGCACTCTTCTACTCTACTGTGTTTCCTATGGGGTCCAAACAGTGAGCTTGCTCAGAACAAAAGAACTGTGCTTCCTACACGCTCAGACCCTATCTAGTTCAATTCTGCTTAGTAAACTGACAAGAACAGTAGCTCCTATTCAGTCCAATACACTGTACTTCCTGGGAAAAGACGCGAGTGCTATTTGCCTTGTAAAGGGCAATGGGAGTGCAATAGTGACTTTCCTTACCAGAAAACATCTCTTGTTCATAGGACCAGAAACTGCATGTGATTCAACTCCATTTAGGACTAGGAAACAAACTCTAGCTCGCCTTACAAAAACACACTCTGCTTTTGAGAAAAGAGCACTCTTCTACTCTACTGTGTTTCCTATGGAGTCCAAACAGTGAGCTTGCTCAGAACAAAAGAACTGTGCTTCCTACACGCTCGGACCCTATCTAGTTCAATTCTGCTTAGTAAACTGACAAGAACAGTAGCTCCTATTCAGTCCAATACACTGTACTTGCTGGGAAAAGACGCGAGTGCTATTTGCCTTGTAAAGGGCAATGGGAGCGCAATATTGACTTTCCTTACCAGAAAACAACTCTTGTTCATAGGACCAGAAACTGCATGTGATTCACCTCCATTTAGGACTAGGAAACAAACTCTAGCTCGCCTTACAAAAACACACTCTGCTTTTGAGAAAAGAGCACTCTTCTACTCTACTGTGTTTCCTATGTGTTCCGAAAAGTGAGCTTGCTCAGAAAAAAAGAACTGTGCTTCCTACACACACGGCCATATCTAGTTCAATTCTGCTTAGGAACCTGACAAGAACAGTAGATCCTCTACAGTCCAATACACTGTACTTGCTGGGAACAGACGCCAGTGCTATTAGTCCTGTGTATGGCAATGGCAGCGCAATAGTGACTCTTCTTACCAGAAAACAACTCTTGCTCGTAGGACCAGAAACTGCATGTGATTCAACTCCATTTAGGACTGGGAAACAAATGCTATCTCGCCTTACATGAAACACACTCTGCATTTGAGAAAAGAGCACTCTTCTTCTCTACTGTGTTTCCTATCAGGTCCGAACAGTGAGCTTGCTCAGAACAAAAGAACTGTGCTTCCTACACACACGGGCCCTATCTAGTTCAACTCTGCTTAGGAAACTGAGAAGAACAGTAGCTCCTTTTCAGTCCAAAACACTGTACTTGCTGGGAACAGACGGGAGGGCTATTTGCACTGTGTATGGCAATGGGAGTGCAATAGTGACTTTCCTTACCAGAAAACAACTCTTGCTCGTAGGACCAGAAACTGCATGTGATTCCACTCCATTTAGGACTGGGAAACAAATGCTAGCTCGCCTTACAAGAAACACATTCTGCTTTGGAGAAAAGAGCACTCTTCTACTCTACTGTGTTTCCTATGGGGTCCAAACAGTGAGCTTGCTCAGAACAAAAGAACTGTGCTTCCTACACACGCAGGCCATATCTAGTTCAACTCTGCTTAGGAAACTGACAAGAACAGTAGCTCCTCTTCAGTCCGATACACTGTACTTGCTGGGAACAGACGTGAGAGCTATTTGCACTATGTATGGCAAGGGGAGCGCAATAGTGACTTTCCTTACCAGAAAACAACTCTTGCTCTTAGGACCAGAAACTGCATGTGATTCAACTACATTTAGGACTGGGAAACAAACGCTAGCTCGCCTTAAAAGAAACACACTCTGCTTTTGAGAAAAGAGCACTCTTATGCTCTACTGTGTTTCCTATGGGGTCCGAACAGTGAGCTTGCTCAGAACAAAAGAACTGTGCTTCCTACACACACGGGCCATATCTAGTTCAACTCTGCTTAGGAAACTCACAAGAACACTAGATCCTCTTCAGTCCAATACACTGTACTTGCTGGGAACAGACGCCAGTGCGATTTGTCCTGTGTATGGCAGTTGCAGCGCAATAGTTACTCTTCTTACCAGAAAAAAACTCTTGCTCGTAGGACCAGAAACTGCATGTGATTCAACTCCATTTAGGACTGGGAAACAAAAGCTAGCTCACATTAAAAGAAACACACTCTGATTTAGAAAAAAGAGCACTCTTCTACTCTACTGTGTTTCCTTTAGGGCCAGAACAGTGAGCTTGCTCAGAACAAAAGAACTGTGCTTCCTACACACGGGCCATATCTAGTTCAATTCTGCTTAGGAAACTTACAAGAACAGTAGCTCCTATTCAGTCCAATACACTGTACTTGCTGGGAAAAGACGCGAGTGCTATTTGCCTTGTAAATGGCAATGGGAGCGCAATAGTGACTTTCCTTACCAGAAAACAACTCTTGTTCATAGGACCAGAAACTGCATGTGATTCAACTCCATTTAAGACTAGGAAAGAAACGCTAGCTCGCCTTAAAAAAACACACTCTGCTTTTGAGAAAAGAGCACTCTTCTACTCTACTGTGTTTCCTATATGTTCCGAAAAGTGAGCTTGCTCAGAACAAAAGAACTGTGCTTCCTACACACACGGCCATATCTAGTTCAATTCTGCTTAGGAACCTGACAAGAACAGTAGATCCTCTACAGTCCAATACACTGTACTTGCTGGGAACAGACGCCAGTGCTATTAGTCCTGTGTATGGCAATGGCAGCGCAATAGTGACTCTTCTTACCAGAAAAAAACTCTTGCTCATAGGACCAGAAACTGCATGTGATTCAACTCCATTTAGGACTGGGAAACAAACGCTAGCTCGCCTTAAAAGAAACACACTCTGCTTTTGAGAAAAGAGCACTCTTCTACTCTACTGTGTTTCCTACAGGGCCAGAACAGTGAGCTTGCTCAGAACAAAAGAACTGTGCTTCCTACACACACGGGCCCTATCTAGTTCAATTCTGCTTAGGAAACTGACAAGAACAGTAGCTCCTCTTCAGTCCGATACACTGTACTTGCTGGGAACAGAAGCGAGTGCTATTTGCACTGTGTATGGCAAGGGGAGCGCAATAGTGACTTTCCTTTCCAGAAAACAACTCTTGATCGTAGGACCAAAAACTGCATATGATCAACTCCATTTAGGACTGGGAAACAAATGCTAGCTCGCCTTACATGAAACACACTCTGCTTTTGAGAAAAGAGCACTCTTCTACTCTACTGTGTTTCCTATGGTGTCCAAACAGTGAGCTTGCTCAGAACAAAAGAACTGTGCTTCCTACACGCTCAGACCCTATCTAGTTCAATTCTGCTTAGTAAACTGACAAGAACAGTAGCTCCTATTCAGTCCAATACACTGTACTTCCTGGGGAAAGACGCAAGTGCTATTTGCCTTGTAATGGGCAATGGGAGTGCAATAGTGACTTTCCTTACCAGAAAACATCTCTTGTTCATAGGACCAGAAAATGCATGTGATTCAACTCCATTTAGGACTAGGAAACAAACTCTAGCTCGCCTTACAAAAACACACTCTGCTTTTGAGAAAAGAGCACTCTTCTACTGTACTGTGTTTCCTATGTGTTCCGAAAAGTGAGCTTGCTCAGAAAAAAAGAACTGTGCTTCCTACACACACAGCCATATCTAGTTCAATTCTGCTTAGGAACCTGACAAGAACAGTACATCCTCTACAGTCCAATACACTGTACTTGCTGGGAGCAGACGCGAGTGCTATTTGCACTGTGTATGGCAATGGGAGCGCAATAGTGACTCTTCTTACCAGAAAACAACTCTTGCTTGTAGGACCAGAAACTGCGTGTGATTCAACTCTGTTTCTGACTGGGAAACAAACACAAGCTAGCCTTACAAGAAACACACTCTGCTTTTGAGAAAAGAGCACTCGCCTACTCTACTGTGTTTCCTATGGGGTCCGAACAGTGAGCTTGCTCAGAACAAAAGAACTGTGCTTCCTACACACACGGGCCATATCTAGTTCAACTCTGCTTGGAAACTGACAAGAACAGTAGCTCCTCTTCTGTCTAATACAATGTACTTGCTGGTAGCAGACGTGAGAGGTATTTGCACTGTGTATGACAATGGGAGCTCAATAGTGACTCTTCCCACCAGAAAACAACTCTTGCCTGTAGGACCAGAAACTGCATGTGATTCAACTCCATTTAGGACTGGGAAACAAACCATAGCTCGCCTTAGAAGAAACACACTCTGCTTTTGAGAAAAGAGTACTCTTCTACTCTACAGTGTTTCCTATAGGGTCTGAACAGTGAGCTTGCTCAGAACAAAAGAACTGTGCTTCCTACACACACGGGCCATATCTAGTTCAACTCTGTTTAGGACACTGACAAGAACAGTAGCTCCTCTACTGTACAATACACTGTACTTGCTGGGAACAGACGCGAAAGCTATTTGCACTGTGTATGGAAATGGGAGCGCAATAGTGACTCTTTTTACCAGAAAACAACTCTTGCTCATAGGACCAGAAACTGCATGTGATTCAACTCCATTTAGGACTGGGAAACAAACTCTAGCTCGCCTTACAAGAAACACACTCTGCTTTTGAGAAAAGAGCACTCTTCTACTCTACTGTGTTTCCTATAGGGCCAGAACAGTGAGCTTGCTCAGAACAAAAGAACTGTGCTTCCTATACACACGGGCCATATCTAGTTCAACTCTGCTTAGGAAACTGACAAGAACAGTAGATCCTCTTCAGTCTAACACACTGTACATGCTGGGAACAGATGCCAGTGCTATTTGCCCTGTGTATGAAAATGGGAGCACTATAGTGACTCTTCTTACCAGAAAACAACTCTTGCTCGTAGGACCAGAAACTGCATGGGATTCAACTCCATTTAGGACTGGCAAACAAACGCTAGCTCGCCTTACAAGAAACACACTCTGCTTTTGAGAAAAGTGCACTCTTCTACTCTACTGTGTTTCCTATAGGGCCAGAAGAGTGAGCTTGCTCAGAACAAAAGAACTGTGGTTCCTACACAAACGGGCCATATTCATTCAACTCTGCTTTGGAAACTGACAAGAACAGTAGATCCTCTTCAGTCCAATACATTGTACATGCTGGGAACAGACGACAGTGCTATTTACTCTGTGTATGACAATGGGAGCGTAATAGTGCCTCTTCTTAACAGAAAAAAACTCTTACTCATAGGACCAGAAACTGCATGTGATTCAACTCCATTTAGGACTGGGAAACAAATGCTAGCTCGCCTTACAAGAAACACACTATGATTTTGAGAAAAGAGCATTTTTCTACTCTACTGTGTTTCCTATGGGCTCAGAACCGTAAGCTTGCTCAGAAAAAAGAACTGTGCTTCCTACACACACGGGTCATATCTAGTTCCACTCTGCTTAGGAAACTGACAAGAACAGTATATCCTCTTCTTTCCAATACACTGTACTTTCTGGGAACATACGCGAGTGCTATTTGCACTGTGTGTGGCTAAGGGAGCACAATAGTGACTTTCCTTACCAGAAAACATCTCTTGCTCGTAGGACCAGAAACTGCATGTGATTCAACTCCATTTAAAACTGGGAAAGAAACACTAGCTTCCTTTACAAAAAACACACTCTGCTTTTGAGAAAAGAGCACTCTTCTACCCTACAGTGTTTCCTATAGGGTCTGAACAGTGAGCTTGCTCAGAACAAAAGAACTGTTCTTCCTACACAAACGGTCCACATCTAGTTCAACTCTGCTTAGGAAACTGACAAGAACAGTAGCTCCTCTTCAGTCCAATACACTGTACTTGCTGGGAGCAGACGCGAGTGCTATTTGCACTGTGTATGGCAATGGGAGCTCAATAGTGACTCTTCCCACCAGAAAACAACTCTTGCCTGTAGGACCAGAAACTGCATGTGATTCAACTCCATTTAGGACTGGGAAACAAACCATAGCTCGCCTTAGAAGAAACACACTCTGCTTTTGAGAAAAGAGTACTCTTCTACTCTACAGTGTTTCCTATAGGGTCTGAACAGTGAGATTGCTCAGAACAAAAGAACTGTGCTTCCTACACACACGGGCCATATCTAGTTCAACTCTGCTTAGGAAACTGACAAGAAGAGTAGATCCTCTTCAGTCCAATACACTTTACATGGTGGGAACAG